>NC_091293.1:5967141-5974641 GCF_038502225.1 Cherax quadricarinatus
CTTGGTCTTCCAGTTTTTGCACTAATCTCTTGTGTGGAACTGTGTCAAACGCCTTCTTGCAGTCCAAGAAAATGCAATCCACCCACCCCTCTCTCTCTTGTCTTACTGCTGTAACCATTTCATAGAACTCCAGTAGGTTTGTGACACAGGGTTTCCCATCCCTGAAACCATGTTGGCTGCTGTTGATGAGATCATTCCTTTCTAGGTGTTCCACCACTCTTCTCCTGATAATCTTCTCCATGACTTTGCATACTATACATGTCAGCGGCACTGGTCTGTAGTTTAGTGCTTCATGTCTGTCTCTTTTTTTAAAGATTGGGACTACATTTGCTGTCTTCCATGCCTCAGGCAATCTCCATGTTTCGATAGAGGTATTGAATATTGTTGTTAGGGGTACACATAGCACCTCTGCTCCCTCTCTCAGGACCCATGGGGAGATGTTATCTGGCCCCATTGCCTTTGAGGTATCTAGCTCACTCAGAGGCCTCTTCACTTCTTCCTCGGTTGTGTGTACTGTGTCCAGCACTTGGTGGTGTGCTCCACCTCTCCGTCTTTCTGGAGCCCCTTCTGTCTCCTCTGTGAACACTTCTTTGAATCTCTTGTTGAGTTCCTCACATACTTCACGGTCATTTCTTGTTGTCTCTCCTCCTTCCTTCCTTAGCCTGATTACCTGGTCCTTGACTGTTGTTTTCCTCCTGATGTGGCTGTATAACAGCTTCGGGTCAGATTTGGCTTTCGCTGCTATGTCGTTTTCATATTGTCGTTGGGCCTCCCTTCTTATCTGTGCATATTCGTTTCTGGCTGGTGTGTGTGTGTGTGTGTGTGTGTGTGTGTGTGTGTGTGTGTGTGTGTGTGTGTGTGTGTGTGTGTGTGTGTGTGTGTGTGTGTGTGTGTGTGTGTGTGTGTGTGTGTGTGTGTGTGTGTGTGTGTATGTGTGTGTGTGTGTGTGCCTGTGCGCTCATCGGTTTGCATGTGCATGTTTATACTCACCTGTTTGTACTTACCTATTTGTTCTTGTTTCTTTTCTCCTATTTGGACTCACCTTTTTGTCCTTGCGGAAGTTGAGTCGCAAGTGCTGGCCCGGTCTCTTAACCAGCAGTTACTGAGTTCACTGTTTCGTTGCTTCGAAAACCCAATCAAAGTAATTATTAAAGCTCTGAGTAGACCCTATCCCAACCACTTCGTTTTCGAGGTCATTCCATCCTTTGACCCCTATGAGGCTCAACACAACTTCCTGACATCCCTGGTATCGTCTGCACTCTAAGCGGATCATAACAAACCAAGATCGTGTAATCAATTTTTCAGGGAATATCACTCGAGACATACAATAGGCCTTTGACACCGTAAATCAGGCAATATTATATAATAAAAAAGGCTGTTGGTGTAATCTTTATTGACTCGTTGACGAGTGTTGAGGATAAATTAAACAGTAGCAGAACCCTTGTCGATATCTTGTGAAATTACACGAGGAATATTGTGTACTCTCAATTCTTCTTGTACCATGTAAATTACATCCTCATAAATATTCATTTACAACTTACTGTATGAAGAACAGGGTTTTCATAGTGTCTGGTAAAGGGAGAGGTAGTCATGCAGACGATGGATAACCGATAACAATTTGTTTCTGATTCTCGGGACAACCGAAGCCCTTCTGCTTGGATCAAAAGATAAACTGAACGAGTAAATAATGCTCAGGAACTGTGTAATGAGGAGCCTGTCTGTGTCAATGGTAACTTGATGAAATGTCAGTGAATTTATGATTCGGTCATGTAAATTAATAATTAATAAACTGATTGTTGTATTTTGTACCTGTTACCTATCCTTTCAGCGGTAGTCAGAAGATAAGAGGCACATAATGGGTTTAGGGACTAAGCCTCAATATTTTCAGTAGCTAAGCTAGTAACGGTATTAATGAAATTTTCACAAATTTATGAATTACAAACAATACTGAGTTATTTACGCAGTTATGAATTCAGAAACAAAACGTTGCAGGTGGCTAATGCAGTATATGGTTATGGGTCATTTACGATTTCCAATATTTAGCAAGATGCTATTGTATTTAGGAATTAAGAAGATCAAATCATCAATCGATGAGATCGACTTTGCCTTCAAAGAGGAAATCAAACACAATCCTGAATAGAAAGTTCAATCCTGCATTAATGATATACAGTACCGACAACCTGATGAATGAGACACTTGTGCAACGCTTAGGTATGGAAAAATAGACACAAATGCAGTTTAATGTGGTCTTTTATTGACTACGTAGTTAATAAACGATCGCATTAAACTGCATTAATGTCTATTTTGCCATCGTGTCGGTATTTTATACGATTTATTTCCACACTTAGTGTCTTTGTTACAGAGACGTCTCGCCAGTCAGTGGCTTAATAAAAAACGGGACAGAGATGAATAGTGGAAGATGAGAAGGAATTTGAGGTAATCAGTCCATCAGCCTTGAGTTGACGTGTTCAGTCCATCAATCTTGATAAAAGTACAGCATATGCACCGAGAAATGGTTTGTATACTGCACACAGGTGAGGCGAAGCAGTTACATACGTAACTGAACACCACCTGTTAAGACTGAGGGACTGATCACCTCAAATTACTTTTTCACTTCCTCCACCGTTTCCAGTATTTATTCACAGTATTGGATTGAAAAATCCAGTGGGCTGCGAGAGTCTCCATCAGTAATGATACCCAGGTATTACTTAATCTTTTATATCTCTCTTGATATTTCCACTAGATCTAAAGTAATATTCTCCGATATGTAGATATAATTTCTTTACCATCTCTACATTTAACGAAATGGACGTCGTGTCGCTGAGAAGTAGCGAGACAGTCACTCAATGACGCTTTTTACAGTTATCCCGTAAAACAGAAGTTTTCTATGAACGAGGCTCTCCATTCCGGTACCAATGGTGACGGAAATATTTTTGGAGGGATTATTAACCAAGTGGATTAGTTACCCAGGATAAAATATCGATGCGTCATTGAGGACTGTCCATTTTATTTCCAGTGTACTTGCTTAATCCTCTTCCCCAGGATGCGACCCACAACAGTCGGCTAACACCTTAAACCAGCAAATAATAGAGCCTACAAGACTAGAAAATACATTCGACCTCATCTTTACCAACAACGACGATCTGATAAGTAACATCGACACCATGCCCAGCCCTACTAGGGTAGGTAAGGTGCCTGAGCCCGAGCTTTCAGCTCATAAGACTGTCATTCCCGTTATCCCCCTTGGGGCAGGGATGGCAGATCAGCGAGGCCTAGCTTCTCCCTACGAGCCCCGTGAGGGCGGGGAATGTAGCTAGGCCTAGGGACAGTTGGTCCCAAAGATGAGGGGGTACTTGTGCCTCCTCCCATGGGAGACTTAGGTCTCAGACACTCCCTAGATAGGGAGCCAAGGCCGGGCCACCACTTGGAAAAGGCCCGGGCCGGGAGAATACCGGGGAATCTTTAATAATAATAAACTGATATGTAAGATAACCGTACATGTATGCGCAGGACTCCTGACCAACAAAATGTGATCATTTATAAGGGTACCTTCACAAAATTCAGCTTAAATAACAAAAACATACACTGGGAACAAGTCAACCATGTGCTAAATGAAACAAGCTGGGAAGATATCCTAATCAACACGGATCCAAACCTTTGCCTAAAAAAAGTTAACTCTGTGACTCTTGAGGTCTGGTCAAGGCACATTTCATTAAGAGAAAATGTAAACTAGAAAGAGATACTCCCTATACAGGCGAAGGCGAAGAATCACAGAGCTGCTGAGAGGGGCCAGAATAGTATCTGAAATACGAAGGGAGGCACTGGTCAGAGAAGTAGCAAATATCGAACTTAAGCTTAAGGAATCTTACAAGAGACAAGAGTCTCAGGAAGAACTTAAAGTCATCAATGTAATTGAAAAAGAAAACGAAATACTTCTTCTCTTATGCCAAATCTAAAGGGAAAACAACATACAGTATTAGATATCTGCTTAGACAAGATGGGACCTACACAGATGATAGCAAAAAAATGATTGAGATACTAAAGTCCCAATATGACTCAGTGTTCAGTGAGCCATTAACCAGACTCAGGGTCGACAATCTAAACGATTTTTTTATGACCGAGACTTAAAAGTTGGTCACTTCAAAAATCTCTGATATTATCCTAACACCCAAGACTTTGAAAAGGCAATTAATGAAATGCCCATGCACTCTGCCCCAAGCCTGGACTCGTTGAACTCCGTGTTTTTCATGAACTGCAAGAAGCCCCTGTCACGTGCCTTCAGCATTCTAAGGAGAAGGAGCATGTACACAGGAGTCAGAACCCAGGGTAACGCAGGTTTAGAGCAGGTCGGTCCTGTCTGTCCCAGTTACTGGACCACTATGACAAGGTCCTGGATGCTTTAGATGATAAACAAAATGCAGATGTAGCATACACAGACTTTGTAAAAGCATTCGACAAGTGTGACCATTGTGTAATAGCGCACGAAAAGCGCGATAAAGGAATAACAGGAAAAGTTGTTAGGTACAAGGACACAAATACAACTAATGTGTTCTTGTATCTAATATATTGTTGATAATTCTACCAACATTAATAAATAGGATAAGTTGGTAGATGGATCTATAACTTCCTAACAAATAGGACACAAACATAGTAAAGTCTGAGGCTGCTACAGTGAAAAGCTCTGCTCCAAAAGACACAGTACTCGCTCTCATCCTATTCTTCATCCTTATATCTGACATAAACAGAGATGTAAGCCATACCGTATCTTCCTTTTCGGATGACACTCTAATTGCCATGACAGTGTTCTCCATCGAAGACACTGCAAGACTCCAAGTGGACATCAACCAAATCTTTATAGGACAGCAGAAAACAATATGAAATTCAATGATGAGAAATTTCAACTACTCAGATATGGAAAACTTATAGAAATTGAAACTTTATCAGAGTACAAAATAAATTCTAACAACACAATAGAGCAAACAACTAATGTGAAAAATCTGGGAGTGATAATGCCAGAGGATCTCACCTTCAAATACCATAGCAATGTATCTACTTCATCTGCTAGAAAAATGATGGGATGGATAGTAAGAACCTTCAAAACTAGGGACTCAAAGCCAATGATGATTCTCTTCAAATCGCTTGTTCCCTCTGGGATGGAATACTGACGTACACTAACTGCCCCTTTCAAGGCAGGCGAAATTGCTGACTAGGAGAGTGTACAGAGAACTTTCACGCCACACATAAGTACGATAAAGCACGGAAATTACAGGGAGGTGCCTCATCAAATGAGATGAGGATCACACAGGGCTACAGAGAGACCTGGATAGGCAAAACACGTGGTCCAGCAACTGGCTTCTAGAATTTAACCCTGCCAAATGCAAAGTCATGAGGATTGGGGAAGGGCAAAGAAGACCACAGACAGAGTATTGGTTAGGTGGCCAAAGACTGCAAGCCTCACTCAAGGAGAAAGATCTTGGGGTGAACATTATACCGAGCACGTCTCCGGAAGCACACATCAACCAGATAACTGCTGCAGCATATGGGCGCCTGGCAAACCTGAGAATAACGTTCTGGTACCTTAGTAAGGAATCGTTCAAGACACTGTACACTGTGTGTTTCAGGCCCATACTGGAGTATGCAGCACCCGTTTGGAACCAACACCTGGTCAAGCATATCAAGAAATTAGAGAAAGTGCAAAGGTTTGCAACAAGGTTAGTTATGGAGTTCAGGGGAATGTCCTACGAAGAAAGGTTGAGGGAAATCGGCCTGACGATACTGGAAGACAGAAGGGTCAAGGGAGGCATGATAACGACATACAAAATACTGCGTGGAATAGATAGGGTGGACAGAGACAGGATGTTCCAGAGAGGGAACACTGAAACAAGGGGTTACAATTGGAAGCTGAAGACTCAGACGAGTCAGAGAGATGTCAGGAAATATTTCTTCAGTCATAGAGTTGTCAGGAAGTAGAATAGTCTAGCAAGTGACGTAGCGGCCAGTGAAGAGGCGGGGCCTGGAGCGGTGACTCGACCTCTGCAACCACAACTAGGTGAGCACACACACACACACACACACACACACACACACACACACACACACACACACACACAGGAGCTGAGTCTCGACCCCTGCAACCACAATTAGGTGAGTACACACACACACACACACAAGATCCTCTTACAAGACCTTGCAATGTGCTAGGCAAGGCAAGTTTTCTTCTCCACAAGAGTATAAACAGGGATAAGCTGTGAAACTTGTGTCATCTGTTCGATCTCAGTTGATAGCACATAAAAACATATATATATATATATATATATATATATATATATATATATATATATATATATATATATATATATATATATATATATATATATATATATATATATATATATATATATATATATATATATATATATATGTCTTATCGAATATGTAAAACTGGTCAATCAGCAAGAACTCATTTAAAATTAAGTCCTTTCTAAAATTTTCTCTTATACGTTTAAAGATATATTTTTTTCATTAATGTTAATGTAAAAAATTTTAATTTTGCTCCAAAAGAATCTTAGAAAACTTACCTAACCTTATTATAACAAGAACAGTTTATTTTAGCCTAGCCCAACTAAATATATTTTAGATTTGTTTACAACAATTTAATGCTAAACAAACACAATGAAATATATTTTTTTCGTTAGGTTCAGAATGATTTTGGCGAAATTATTGCATACACAAATTTTCGCTTGTCCTATATGGCAAGATGAGCATTGCTATTTAAGCCAAGATGGCAAGTTCTGCCTATTCGGCACGACATATATATATATATATATATATATATATATTTATATATATATATATATATATATATATATATATATATATATATATATATACAATATACACAAATAAACACAAACACTGATCTCTGGCTGAAGGAGACTAGAACCTACGAACCTTGGAACAAGGTACGCAGTGCTATACCAAATTCACCACACTGCTCTTTGAGAAACTTTAGAGCACACTTGCCCCATGCTCCAAGGGTCTCCGACCCTACTGGGATGAAGAGATAGCGTAGGGAAAAGCCTTCATATTTGCCAGTCTTCTGGGTCTCCCTGTAGCTGGCAACTTCACCCCCTTCAGCTTCGAAGTATGGCATGTAGGTGTCTGCCAATGTGGAGGCACAGGTGTAGCCTCAGGCAATCTACTTGCCATCCTTCCCGGGTAGCATAGTGGCCCCATCAGGATGCTCTTGACTTCCGTCAGACCTTTGTACTTGGGATTCCTGTTCAGGTCAATGATGTCATTGACCTTCTCATGTCTAGCATATTTCCCTTCTAATGTGTGACACACGAGACCATGAAGTCCGAATTGATCAACCGTCGCCCTGCCGCAAATACACCTATGTTCGGTGAGTATGGGGGCGGCTAGGCGAAGAGAAACACCTATCCAAATGGCCTGTGGGTTGCCCAAAGAGGAACTGGGAACAGTTAGAAGGAAATCTCC
>NC_091293.1:5977141-5982141 GCF_038502225.1 Cherax quadricarinatus
CCTTCGGCGCCTAGTCGCCAAGGCTGCAGTAAGAAAGGTGAGTCAAGAGGCTGCTGCAATGCTGAAACCAACTCAGCTCGGTTTCGGCGTTCAACAGGGCTGTGAAGCAGCTGCCCACGCAGCACGAGTATATATCAAAAACATGTCCTGTGAAAAAGCCTTGGTCAAATTGGACTTTGCCAATGCTTTCAACTAAGTCAGAAGGGATGCTGCTCTCCAAACAGTTTATAGAAACTTCCCTTCCCTTTATCCCTTCATAGAATCGTGTTATAGTGTGACTTCCAAACTATTGTTTGGGGACCATGAAATTGACTCGTGTGAGGGCGTGCAACAGGGGGACCCTCTCGCCCCCTTTCTATTTTGTTTGGTCATCAAGGAAGTCACAGAGGCACTCTCCAGCGAGCTCAATATCTGGTTCCTGGACGACGGTACCCTAGCTGGCACAACAGAATCTCTCCTAGAGGACATCAGTAAAATTAAAGACATGGGAGAAAGTCTGGGCCTTTCTTTAAACCCCACCAAATGTGAAATAGTTTCTACCAATCAACAGATGATCCAGAATATTAGTGCCGTTTTACCAGGAGCACGAGCTATTGATCCAGCCAATAGCACTCTCCTCGGTGCTCCTCTTGGGTCCAATGCCATCGATCTGATCCTAGGAAAAAAAGTCTCAGACCTCCGGACGATGGAAAGCAGGATGAAAGACATTGACACACACGATGCCTTCTACCTACTCACCAGGTGCCTGTCAATCCCAAAACTTACCTATTTTCTGAGATGCTCCCCAGCCTTCAGCAGTCCAAAACTCAAGGAATATGACTCTCTCCTGAAGGCCATGATAGAGAGTGTATTGAATCTTTCCCTTGACGATGGACAGTGGTTGCAAGCCTCACTTCCGGTCAGGCTTGGAGGGCTAGGAGTACGCAGATCCTCCCAGATTCCTCTACCAGCTTTCCTATCCTCTTCCATTGCATCAAACGAGTTGATAAGACAAATTCTTCCTGACACCCTCAGTGACTCAGCAGGAATAGAAGACCCTAGCTATGCCAGTGCCATCACCGAATGGGAGACTCTTGCTGCTCCAGCACCAAACCCTAGTGCAGCACTGGCTCACAAACAGTCAAGCTGGGATGGCCCAATTGCTGAAAAGGTGCTTGCTAACATGCTCAGGGCTGCAACATCAGATAGGGAGATTGCCCGTCTCCAGGCTGTGAGTGCACCTCACTCCGGGGACTTCCTCCAAACAGTTTCCATATCGGCAATGGGAACGCGACTCGACCCTAAGACCCTCCGTACTGCTGTGGCTCTGCGCCTTGCTGCCGCAATTCACACAGAATATATGTGTATTTGCGGCGAAGTGCAAGCAGACCAATACGGTCTACATGGTCTTAACTGTTCCAAAACCAAGGGCTGGCATGCAAGACACAATGAGGTCAACGACATCATTAAGAGAACCCATGCTACAGCTGGATGCCCTGCCGAGAGGGAGCGACGATCGCTTGCAGCAAACAATACCCACAACCCAGCAAACCGCCCCGACGGGATCACCATCTATCCTTGGAAGAATGGCAAGCTCTTAGCATGGGACTATACCTGTGTGTCCACACTGGCTGACACCTATATCCATCACAGTGTGGGGCGACAGGGAGGAGCTGCTGACCACAGGGAGGAGTACAAGATCAGCAAGTACAGAGACATTAGCCAACAGTATCAATTTGTCCCAGTGGGATCAGAGACCTTGGGATCATGGGGAAAAAATGCAACACGTTTCCTTAAAGAATTGGGTTCCAGACTCATCGACACCACCAGGGACCCAAGGGCAGCCACTTTCATGTTCCAGCGCCTCAGCGTCGCCATCCAGAGGGGAAATACTTGCTGCATACTTGGCTCACGTCCAGCCTCGGAGGAGCTGGAGGAAATTCATGATCTTTGAAACATTGTGCCATTGTATTCATGTTTATGTTTTTTCTGTAAATGTATTTTGTTTATTAATAAATGTTCACATAGAATAAAAAATATATAGGGGGTGGTAGGAGAAGCAAATATTCAAACAGCTCCGGGGAGAACCTTGAGTTTTCCCTGAGGTACGTTTATTGTCTTCTCTGAGGATGAGGGTCCCCATTCCAGCTATAGAGGTGGTACTTCCCTATATATATATATATATATATATATATATATATATATATATATATATATATATATATATATATATATATATATATATATATATATATATGTATATATATATGTATATATATATATATATATATATATATATATATATATATATATATATATATATATATATATATATATATATATATATATATATTTATATATATGTCGTGCCGAATAGACAAAACTTGCTATCTTGGCTTAAATAGCAACGCTCATCTTGCCATATAGGAAGAGCGAAAATTTGTGTATGCAATAATTTCGCCAAAATCACTCTTAACCTATCGAAAAAAAATATATTTCACTGTGTTTGTTTAGTATTAAATTACTGTAAACAAATCTAATATATATTTAGTTGCGTTAGGCTAAAATAAATTGCACTTGTTATAATAAGGTTAGGTAAGTTTTCTAAGATTCTTTTGGAGCAAAATTAAAATTTTTTATGTTAACATTAATGAAAAAAAATATATCTTTAAACGTATAAGAGAAAATTTCAGAAAGGACTTAATTTTAAATGAGTTCTTGCTAATTGACCAGTTTTACATATTCAGCACGACATATATATATATATATATATATATATATATATATATATATATATATATATATATATATATATATATATATATATATATATATATATATATATATGTACATATATATATATATATATATATATATATATATATATTTATATATATATATATATATGTATATATATATATATATATATATATATATATATATATATATATATATATATATATATATATATATATATATATATATATATATATATATATGTATATATATATATATATATATATATATATATATATATATATATATATATATATATATATATATATATATATATATATATATATATATATATATATATATATATATATGAGAGAGAGAGATTTTGGGAGATGTTAAGTGAATGTATAGGAGCCTTTGAACCAAGTGAGAGAGTAATTGTGGTAGGGGACCTGAATGCTAAAGTAGGAGAAACTTTTAGAGAGGGTGTGGTAGGTAAGTTTGGGGTGCCAGGTGTAAATGATAATGGGAGCCCTTTGATTGAACTTTGTATAGAAAGGGGTTTAGTTATAGGTAATACATTTTTTAAGAAAAAGAGGATAAATAAGTATACAAGATATGATGTAGGGCGAAATGACAGTAGTTTGTTGGATTATGTATTGGTAGATAAAAGACTGTTGAGTAGACTTCAGGATGTACATGTTTATAGAGGGGCCACAGATATATCAGATCACTTTCTAGTTGTAGCTACACTGAGAGTAAAAGGTAGATGGGATACAAGGAGAATAGAAGCATCAGGGAAGAGAGAGGTGAAGGTTTATAAACTAAAAGAGGAGGCAGTTAGGGTAAGATATAAACAGCTATTGGAGGATAGATGGGCTAATGAGAGCATAGGCAATGGGGTCGAAGAGGTATGGGGTAGGTTTAACAATGTAGTGTTAGAGTGTTCAGCAGAAGTTTGTGGTTACAGGAAAGTGGGTGCAGGAGGGAAGAGGAGCGATTGGTGGAATGATGATGTAAAGAGAGTAGTAAGGGAGAAAAAGTTAGCATATGAGAAGTTTTTACAAAGTAGAAGTGATGCAAGGAGGGAAGAGTATATGGAGAAAAAGAGAGAAGTTAAGAGAGTGGTGAAGCAATGTAAAAAGAGAGCAAATGAGAGAGTGGGTGAGATGTTATCAACAAATTTTGTTGAAAATAAGAAAAAGTTTTGGAGTGAGATTAACAAGTTAAGAAAGCCTAGAGAACAAATGGATTTGTCAGTTAAAAATAGGAGAGGAGAGTTATTAAATGGAGAGTTAGAGGTATTGGGAAGATGGAAGGAATATTTTGAGGAATTGTTAAATGTTGATGAAGATAGGGAAGCTGTGATTTCGTGTATAGGGCAAGGAGGAATAACATCTTGTAGGAGTGAGGAAGAGCCAGTTGTGAGTGTGGGGGAAGTTCGTGAGGCAGTAGGTAAAATGAAAGGGGGTAAGGCAGCCGGGATTGATGGGATAAAGATAGAAATGTTAAAAGCAGGTGGGGATATAGTTTTGGAGTGGTTGGTGCAATTATTTAATAAATGTATGGAAGAGGGTAAGGTACCTAGGGATTGGCAGAGAGCATGCATAGTTCCTTTGTATAAAGGCAAAGGGGATAAAAGAGAGTGCAAAAATTATATGGGGATAAGTCTGTTGAGTGTACCTGGTAAAGTGTATGGTAGAGTTATAATTGAAAGAATTAAGAGTAAGACGGAGAATAGGATAGCAGATGAACAAGGAGGCTTTAGGAAAGGTAGGGGGTGTGTGGACCAGGTGTTTACAGTGAAACATATAAGTGAACAGTATTTAGATAAGGCTAAAGAGGTCTTTGTGGCATTTATGGATTTGGAAAAGGCGTATGACAGGGTGGATAGGGGGGCAATGTGGCAGATGTTGCAAGTGTATGGTGTAGGAGGTAGGTTACTGAAAGCAGTGAAGAGTTTTTACGAGGATAGTGAGGCTCAAGTTAGAGTATGTAGGAAAGAGGGAAATTTTTTCCCAGTAAAAGTAGGCCTTAGACAAGGATGTGTGATGTCACCGTGGTTGTTTAATATATTTATAGATGGGGTTGTAAGAGAAGTAAATGCGAGGGTCTTGGCAAGAGGCGTGGAGTTAAAAGATAAAGAATCACACACAAAGTGGGAGTTGTCACAGCTGCTCTTTGCTGATGACACTGTGCTCTTGGGAGATTCTGAAGAGAAGTTGCAGAGATTGGTGGATGAATTTGGTAGGGTGTGCAAAAGAAGAAAATTAAAGGTGAATACA
>NC_091293.1:5983466-6033466 GCF_038502225.1 Cherax quadricarinatus
AATCTGGCTATCCCCAACAACAACAATGTTTTTACCTTCCTTGGCGTCGTCCGTAGTGATGCTCCGAGTAGTCGACTCACATTCGCCAGGTAGCATTACACCACTTGTAGAATTCGTCATGACGTTCTCGATGGTCTTCGTTGGGGTTTCTAGGGATGTCACACTCACGTCTGCCAATGCTTCCTTGGTGCTCGTTGTGGCATTCCCAGTAGAACACTCACATTCGTCAGGTAGCACCGAGAATGAGTTGGAAGTTTCCACGTCAGTCTTCTGGTTTCTCGTTGTTTCTGCCTCTCCAACCGTTTTCTGTGGAACGCCACTTGTTACTGATCCCCACTCGGATTTAACCCCATTTATGGACACTCTTTGCTTCCTGTCTGTGAGCCATGATTCGATCCACGAGAGCACCCTTCCCCCAATGCCATGAGCTGCTACTTTCTTCAACAGTCTTTGGTGCGGAACTCTATCAAATGCCTTACTAAAATCTAAGTAAATAATATCAAATTCTTTATCGTGGTCAACAGCCTCAAAAGCTTTACTGAAGAAAGTTAATAAATTAGTTAGACAAGACCGGCCTCTTGTGAATCCATGCTGTGTATCATTAATCAAGCTATGCTCATCGAGATGGCTTCTTATAATCTCAGCTATAATTGACTCTAGTAATTTGCCTACAATTGAGGTCAGGCTTATGGGGCGGTAATTTGACGGTAACGACTTGTCCCCTGTTTTAAAAATAGGAATTACATTAGCCATCTTCCACATATCAGACACTGCACATGTTTGAAGAGATAAATTAAAAATATTAGTTAATGGTTCACAGACTTCCATTTTGCATTCCTTTAGAACCCTTGAAAAAACCTCATCAGGACCCGGTGACTTATTTTGCTTCAGTCTGTCTATCTGCTTCACAACCATTTCACTAGTGACTGTGATGTTACATAATTTATCTTCTTCTGATCCACTATAAAAATTAATTACCGGAATATTATTAGCGTCCTCCTGTGTAAAAACCGAGAGAAAATAATTATTTAAAATCGAGCACATTTCATTCTCTTTGTCAGTAAGATGCCCATAGTTATTTTTAAGGGGACCTATCTTATCTCTGACTTTTGTTCTATAGACCTGGAAAAAACCTTTTGGGTTAGTTTTAGAATCCCTAGCAACTTTAATTTCATAGTCCCTTTTAGCTTTTCTTATCCCCTTTTTAATGTCCCTCTTAATGTCAATATACTGATTCATAAGATGACCCTCGCCTCTTTTGATACGCCTATAAATTCCTTTCTTATGCCCTAGTAGATATTTCAGCCTATTATTCATCCATTTTGGGTCATTTCTATTTGATCTAATTTCCTTATAAGGTATAAACGTTCTTTGAGCAGCATGTATTGTGTTCAGAAAACTGTCATATTGATAGCTCTCTTCGTTACCCCAGTCAACAGATGATAAGTGTTCTCTAAGCCCATCGTAATCTGCTAAGCGAAAATCTGGGACTGTTACTGAGTTATCCCTACTATCATACTTCCATTCAATTCTACATGTAATTGATTTGTGGTCGCTAGCACCTAGTTCGTCTGAGACTTCTAAATTATTAACAAGGGATTCATTGTTTGCCAGAACTAAGTCAAGCAGGTTATTACCCCTTGTAGGTTCTGTCACAAACTGCTTCAAAAAACAATCCTGAACTACTTCTAAGAAATCGTATGATTCTAAATTCCCAGTCAAGAAATTCCAATCAATATGACTAAAGTTAAAGTCTCCTAGAATTACTACATTATCGTGCCTTGTGGCCCTAACAATTTCCTCCCATAGTAGTCTCCCCTGGTCCCTATCTAAATTTGGGGGACGGTATATCACACCTAAAATTAATTTTTCATGCCCCTCTGAAAATTCTATCCAAACAGACTCTGTATGTGTTACTTCAGACTTAATACCCGTTTTTATGCAACAGTTCAAGCGATCTCGGACATACAATGCCACCCCACCCCCCTTCCCGATACTTCTATCTACTTGGAACAATTTAAAACCCTGAATGTGACATTCTGCAGGCATGTCCCGACTTTTTGAATTAAACCACGTCTCAGTGATGGCAAATACATCTATGTTACCTGCACTAGCAACTAGTCTCAGCTCGTCCATCTTATTCCTAGCACTGCGACTATTTGTGTAATATATACTTAAGGACCCTCCTATCTCTTTACCCTTCCTGCTCCTTTCTGTTATTCCACTAAACCTATTACTGTCATTGTCAATTTGTGCCACTGGCTTTCCAATATCCTCCTCATTTTGCCTATTACTAGTTCTCCTAGTACTCATGTTACTACCCTGCGACTTCACAGTTTTCCTGCCAAAACCCATACCACTAACTATTCCTAGTTTAAAGACCTAACAGCTCCCTCCACTGCGTTGGCCAGTGCTCCCACCCCACACCTAGACAAGTGAACCCCATCCCTGGCATACATGTCATTTCTGCCATAGAAGAGGTCCCAGTTGTCAATGAATGTTACCGCATTTTCCTTACAGTATTTGTCCAGCCAGCAATTGACACCAATTGCTCTGGACAACCATTCATTTCCAACTCCTCTCCTTGGCAAAATGCCACATATGACAGGTTTCCCACCCTTCTTCCTAATTTTCTCTATTGCTGACCTATACCTGCTAATCAGGTCCTCACTCCTACGTCTGCCAACATCGTTGCCTCCAGCACTGAGACAGATAATAGGATTGCTCCCATTACCTCTCATGATGTCATCCAGACGGCTAACAATATCCTTCATCCCAGCCCCAGGAAAACACAGTCTCTGCCTCCTACTCCTATCCTTCAAACAGAATGCCCTATCCATGTACCTAATCTGGCTATCCCCAACAACAACAATGTTTTTACCTTCCTTGGCGTCGTCCGTAGTGATGCTCCGAGTAGTCGACTCACATTCGCCAGGTAGCATTACACCACTTGTAGAATTCGTCATGACGTTCTCGATGGTCTTCGTTGGGGTTTCTAGGGATGTCACACTCACGTCTGCCAATGCTTCCTTGGTGCTCGTTGTGGCATTCCCAGTAGAACACTCACATTCGTCAGGTAGCACCGAGAATGAGTTGGAAGTTTCCACGTCAGTCTTCTGGTTTCTCGTTGTTTCTGCCTCTCCAACCGTTTTCTTAATCTTCAGCTTGGTTCCATGTTGCCCGGCCACTGACCAGGCTCCCCTTTTAACCTGGGGACTCACAACAGGAGGATTACTACGAATCCTCTTGTTCTCCTCCGTTAATCGCCGTATCTCCAGTTTAGCAACTCTGAGTTCTTCTCTCAGCTGCTGGTAAAGCTGCTCAAGAGAGGGCATCCTGGTTCAGATTCACAGAGAGCACACAAACAGGTCTTCACAGAGCTAAGTACACGTCACCACTGAGCTAAGTACACGTCACCACTGGAGCTAAGTACACGTCACCACTGGAGCTAAGTACACGTCACCACTGGAGGACACAAGTGCAACTAATGTGACATTTATTGTGGCAACGTTTCGCTCTCCAGGAGCTTTATCAAGCTATGCTTATCGAGATGGCTTCTTATAATTTGAGCTGGCAATATAAACACAAATGCAGTATAATGTGATCCTTTATTGACTACGTTTCGCCCACACAGTGGGCTTTTTCAAGTCACAAACAGAACTACCTGGGGTGGAAGGAACGCGAGTATTTATAGTCCGGCTGAGGTCAGGTGAAGAATGCTGCATCTGATGATGTACCGAGTGGGGCTATAGAGTCTAAAAACTTGGGTAGCTTTGAAAGGAGATTGGATAAGTTTGTGAGCAGACCTTCTCCAGTGTTCTTATGTGGGATAGCGATGAAGAAGTTTCTTGGCAAGTGGTTCAGCTATGTTATAGAAGCCACTATTCTGGTTGAAGTTGTCGGATATAGAAATAAGTGATGATTCCAGGATTCTTCGGTATTGAGTGTTGTCTTCTGTGGCGATAAGTCTTGAGTTTCTGTAGTTTATCAAGTGGTTGTGTGAATTACGGTGTTGTACGCAGGCATTCCTTGTGTCGTCAGACCTGCTTGCGTATTGGTGTTCTGAAATACGTGTTTGGAGGTCCCTTGATGTTTCGCCCACGTATAACTTGTTGCAGTCATTACAAGGGATTATGTATACCCCTGCAGAGGATGGAGGCTTGTCCTGCCTACTACTGGTGATGTCCTTGATGGTCGTGGTTGTGGAGGAAGATACTTGGAATGATGTTTTGGCAAAGATGTTGGAAACATGTTTGGCAATGGAGTTGGTGGGAAGGACTATGTATCTCTTCTCGGCAGTGTCTTCTCTGGGTGTGTTGAAGATGTTTAATGCTCGCCGTCTGCAGTCTCTGATGAAGTGACGAGGATAGTGGAGTTTGGAAAATACTTGTTCAATTATAGTGCATTCTTCCTCAAGGAACTCGTTGCTGCAGATTCTGAGTGCACGCAGGAAGAAGCCTATAATTACACCACGTTTGGTTTTGGTGTCGTGGTGAGAGTAGAAGTGGAGAAGATCGTTTTGGTTGGTGTGTTTTCGATAGACTTTAAAACGAAGTTCGTGGTCAGCTTTGCAGATTAGAACATCAAGGAAAGGAAGAGTGTTGTCGACTTCTTCTTCAAGTGTGAACTGGATTGAAGGCTCGACCTGGTTGAGCTTGTCTTGGAGAGCTTGAACGTTGAAGCGTTTAGGAGTTATGAGGAGAATGTCGTCAACATAACGGAGCCAGGTGACAGACGAAGGAATAATGGTGGAGAAACGTTCGGCTTCTAGATGTTCCATGTATAGGTTCGCCAGGACTGCACTGAGTGGCGAACCCATGGGTAGTCCAAAAGTCTGCTGAAAGAGGTGATTTTCGAAAGAGAAACACGTAAAGACAACACATAGTTCAACAAGGTCGATGAAATCGCTGGCTGGAATGGGAAGACCAAGTGAATCGTCAATTTTCCTGCGCAAGAGATCGATGGCTTGTTTAGTAGGTACTTTAGTGAATAGGGAAGTCACGTCAAGGCTGGAAAGTTTCTTGTTCCTGATGTTGATGTTGCGAATGCGATTGAGAAGATCACCTGAGTGTTTGAGATGTGCTGGACTGATAGTGCCCAAGAGTTTCGAGAGGTGTTTGGCGAGAATTCCTGAGAGCTGGTGGGGAGCACTGCCTATTCCCGAGGATATGGGCCTCAGTGGGATACCAGGCTTGTGAGTCTTTGGCAGGCCGTACATTCTGGCAGGTCTGGGGTTGCTGGGCATGGTGTGCAGAAGTTTCTTCCCTTGTTCTGAGCTCCTCAGAATGCGGCGAGTCCTTTGAAGAAAAGTTTTAGTAAGGTTGTCCACTTGGTTAGTTGTGAGAGGTTCGTAGGTATCTGGGTCATTAAGTAGATTGAGCATTTTGTTCCTGTAATCGTCAGTGTTCATGATAACAACACCACCTCCTTTATCAGCGGTGGTGACCCTGATGGTCGTGTCTTCTGCTAAACCTTTGAGTGCATTGATGTAACGTCGAGGTATGACTGGGGAGCTGCGTGTTGAGATGGCTGCTGAGATGATGCCTTGAAGATAGCCTTTTTGGAAGTCGGAGTCATTGTGTCTGTAGTTTTTGGCGATGAAATTGAGGTCTTGTTTTGGTTTCGTAATTCCTGTTGCGAATTTGAGGCCTAAGCTGAGGGCTTCAGTTTCTGTGGTTGACAGTGGACGAGATGAAAGATTTTGAATAATTTCAGGTCTTCCTAAACTTTTCCAATTACTATTATCGCAGAGTGTTTGTAGTTTCCTAGTAAGTCTGATCTTCTGTTGAACATTCGCTGTGGTAACTCTGCTGCGAATGATTTCGGCGGTGCGTCTGTTCATGTTGCCCCGGAGTGTTGTGCCTAGTGTTCTGGCTTGGAGAAAAGCTTCCTTTGTAGCATTGTTTAAGTCATCTGCACACTCTTCAAGGTAGGTCCGAGCTGTAGCGGAGAAAGGTGGTTTGATGTTGGCAAATTCGCAACAGGAATTACGAAACCAAAACAAGACCTCAATTTCATCGCCAAAAACTACAGACACAATGACTCCGACTTCCAAAAAGGCTATCTTCAAGGCATCATCTCAGCAGCCATCTCAACACGCAGCTCCCCAGTCATACCTCGACGTTACATCAATGCACTCAAAGGTTTAGCAGAAGACACGACCATCAGGGTCACCACCGCTGATAAAGGAGGTGGTGTTGTTATCATGAACACTGACGATTACAGGAACAAAATGCTCAATCTACTTAATGACCCAGATACCTACGAACCTCTCACAACTAACCAAGTGGACAACCTTACTAAAACTTTTCTTCAAAGGACTCGCCGCATTCTGAGGAGCTCAGAACAAGGGAAGAAACTTCTGCACACCATGCCCAGCAACCCCAGACCTGCCAGAATGTACGGCCTGCCAAAGACTCACAAGCCTGGTATCCCACTGAGGCCCATATCCTCGGAAATAGGCAGTGCTCCCCACCAGCTCTCAGGAATTCTCGCCAAACACCTCTCGAAACTCTTGGGCACTATCAGTCCAGCACATCTCAAACACTCAGGTGATCTTCTCAATCGCATTCGCAACATCAACATCAGGAACAAGAAACTTTCCAGCCTTGACGTGACTTCCCTATTCACTAAAGTACCTACTAAACAAGCCATCGATCTCTTGCGCAGGAAAATTGACGATTCACTTGGTCTTCCCATTCCAGCCAGCGATTTCATCGACCTTGTTGAACTATGTGTTGGCTTTACGTGTTTCTCTTTCGAAAATCACCTCTTTCAGCAGACTTTTGGACTACCCATGGGTTCGCCACTCAGTGCAGTCCTGGCGAACCTATACATGGAACATCTAGAAGCCGAACGTTTCTCCACCATTATTCCTTCGTCTGTCACCTGGCTCCGTTATGTTGACGACATTCTCCTCATAACTCCTAAACGCTTCAACGTTCAAGCTCTCCAAGACAAGCTCAACCAGGTCGAGCCTTCAATCCAGTTCACACTTGAAGAAGAAGTCGACAACACTCTTCCTTTCCTTGATGTTCTAATCTGCAAAGCTGACCACGAACTTCGTTTTAAAGTCTATCGAAAACCCACCAACCAAAACGATCTTCTCCACTTCTACTCTCACCACGACACCAAAACCAAACGTGGTGTAATTATAGGCTTCTTCCTGCGTGCACTCAGAATCTGCAGCAACGAGTTCCTTGAGGAAGAATACACTATAATTGAACAAGTATTTTCCAAACTCCACTATCCTCGTCACTTCATCAGAGACTGCAGACGGCGAGCATTAAACATCTTCAACACACCCAGAGAAGACACTGCCGAGAAGAGATACATAGTCCTTCCCACCAACTCCATTGCCAAACATGTTTCCAACATCTTTGCCAAAACATCATTCCAAGTATCTACCTCCACAACCACGACCATCAAGGACATCACCAGTAGTAGGCAGGACAAGCCTCCATCCTCTGCAGGGGTATACATAATCCCTTGTAATGACTGCAACAAGTTATACGTGGGCGAAACATCAAGGGACCTCCAAACACGTATTTCAGAACACCAATACTCAAGCAGGTCTGACGACACAAGGAATGCCTGCGTACAACACCGTAATTCACACAACCACTTGATAAACTACAGAAACTCAAGACTTATCGCCACAGAAGACAACACTCACTACCGAAGAATCCTGGAATCATCACTTATTTCTATATCCGACAACTTCAACCAGAATAGTGGCTTCTATAACATAGCTGAACCACTTGCCAAGAAACTTCTTCATCGCTATCCCACATAAGAACACTGTAGAAGGTCTGCTCACAAACTTATCCAATCTCCTTTCAAAGCTACCCAAGTTTTTAGACTCTATAGCCCCACTCGGTACATCATCAGATGCAGCATTCTTCACCTGACCTCAGCCGGACTATAAATACTCGCGTTCCTTCCACCCCAGGTAGTTCTGTTTGTGACTTGAAAAAGCCCACTGTGTGGGCGAAACGTAGTCAATAAAGGATCACATTATACTGCATTTGTGTTTATATTGCCATTGTGTCGGTATTTTATACCATTTATTTCCATAAGTTGAGCTATAATTGACTCTAGTAATTTGCCTACAATTGAGGTCAGGCTTATTGGGCGGTAATTTGACGGTAACGACTTGTCCCCTGTTTTAAAAATAGGAATTACATTAGCCATCTTCCACATATCAGACACTACGCCTGTTTGAAGAGATAAATTAAAAATATTAGTTAATGGTTCACAGACTTCCATTTTGCATTCCTTTAGAACCCTTGAAAAAACCTCATCAGGACCCGGTGACTTATTTTGCTTCAGTTGGTCTATCTGCTTCACAACCATTTCACTAGTTGTGCAAGAAAGGTATAAAATACCGACAATATGAAAGTTAAGACACATGTGCAACATCTGGATATCTTTATTGTAGACGTTTCGCCATCCAGTGGCTTTATCAATACAGATTCTAGGACATAATAGGAAGACAGTAGAACTATATACAAAAGAGATGAGGTAATCAGTCCCTCGGCCTTGGAGTTAGTGTTCACAGCATCGTGGTGGAGGAGAATCTGGAGCAAAGGCAAGAAGACTGGCGTTTATATAGGCGTCAGTGGAAGGGACGGGCAGCAGACGAGGGCAGTCACTGGTAGGCGGGATTCCCCAGTGGAACTAGGTCCTTCCCGAAGAGATGGGTTAGTTGCAGCAGCCGTGAAGAAGGTCTTGTGTACGAATGGTATATAATACCGACAAGATGAGAGTAAGACACATGTGCAACATCTGGGTATCTTTATTGTAGACGTTTCGCCATCCAGTGGCTTCATCAATACAAATTCTAGGACATAACTTGAAGACAGTAGAACTATGTACAGAAGATGAGGTAATCAGTCCCTCAACCTAGGAGTAGGTGCGAACAGCACCATAGTCGTGGAGATTCTGAAGCAGAAGAAAGAATCATGGCGCTTATGATTCTTTCTTCTGCTTCAGAATCTCCACGACTATGGTGCTGTTCGCACCTACTCCTAGGTTGAGGGACTGATTACCTCATTTCTGTACATTGTTCTACTGTCTTCAAGTTATGTCCTAGAATTTGTATTGATGAAGCCACTGGATGGCGAAATGTCTACAATAAAGATACCCAGATGTTGCACATGTGTCTTACTCTCATCTTGTCGGTATTATATACCATTCGTACACAACTTGTCAGACACTGCAACATCATGGAATCTTAATTCTGAGGACATGTACATAACCTTCACGACTACGACAACTACTACTACAACTAACCCATCTCTTTGGGAAGGACCTACTTCCACTGGGGAATCCCGCCTACCAGTGAATATGCCCCACCTGACGTTACTATATAAGCGCCATGATTCTTTCTTCTGCTTCAGATTCTCCACGACTATGGTGCTGTTCGCACCTACTCCTAGGTTGAGGGACTGATTACCTCATCTTCTGTACATAGTTCTACTGTCTTCAAGTTATGTCCTAGAATTTGTATTGATGAAGCCACTGGATGGCGAAACGTCTACAATAAAGATACCCAGATGTTGCACATGTGTCTTACTCTCATCTTGTCGGTATTATATACCATTCGTACACAACTTGCCAGACACTGCAACATCATGGAATCTTAATTCTGAGGACATGTACATAACCTTCACGACTACGACAACTACTACTACAACTAACCCATCTCTTTGGGAAGGACCTACTTCCACTGGGGAATCCCGCCTACCAGTGAATATGCCCTCGTCTGCTACACCTGACGTTACTATATAAGCGCCAGGATCCTTTCTTCTGCTTCAGAATCTCCACGACTATGGTGCTCTTCGCACCTACTCCTAGGTTGAGGGACTGATTACCTCATCTTCTGTACATAGTTCTACTGTCTTCAAGTTATGTCCTAGAATTTGTATTGATGAAGCCACTGGATGGCGAAACGTCTACAATAAAGATACCCAGATGTTGCACATGTGAAGAAGGTCTTGTAGATGTCCTCTGAACCAAGATTCCATGATGTTGCAGTGTCTGACAAGTTGTGCAAGAAAGGTATAAAATACCGACAATATGAAAGTTAAGACACATGTGCAACATCTGGATATCTTTATTGTAGACGTTTCGCCATCCATTGGCTTTATCAATACAGATTCTAGGACATAATAGGAAGACAGTAGAACTATATACAAAAGATGAGGTAATCAGTCCCTCGGCCTTGGAGTTAGTGTTCACAGCATCGTGGTGGAGGAGAATCTGGAGCAAAGGCAAGAAGACTGCCGTTTATATAGGCGTCAGTGGAAGGGACGGGCAGCAGACGAGGGCAGTCACTGGTAGGCGGGATTCCCCAGTGGAAGTAGGTCCTTCCCAAAGAGATGGGTTAGTTGCAGCAGCCGTGAAGAAGGTCTTGTAGATGTCCTCTGAACCAAGATTCCATGATGTTGCAGTGTCTGACAAGTTGTGCAAGAAAGGTATAAAATACCGACAATATGTATATAGTTCTACTGTCTTCCTATTATGTCCTAGAATCTGTATTGATAAAGCCACTGGATGGCGAAACGTCTACAATAAAGATATCCAGATGTTGCACATGTGTCTTAACTTTCATTTCACTAGTGACTGTGATGTTACATAATTTATCTTCTTCTGGCCCACTATAAAAATTAATTACCGGAATATTATTAGTGTCTTCCTGTGTAAAAACCGAGAGAAAATAATTATTTAAAATCGAGCACATTTCATTATCTTTGTCAGTAAGATGCCCATAGTTATTTTTAAGGGGACCTATCTTATCTCTGACTTTTGTTCAATATACCTGGAAAAAACTTTTTGGGTTAGTTCTAGAATCCCTAGCAACTTTAATTTCATAGTCCCTTTTAGCTTTTCTTATCCCCCTTTTAATGTCCCTCTTAATGTCAATATACTGGTTCATAAGATGACCCTCGCCTCTTTTTATACGCCTATAAATTTCTTTCTTATGCCCTAGTAGATATTTCAGCCTATTATTCATCCATTTTGGGTCATTTCTATTTGATCTAATTTCTTTATAAGGGATAAACGTTCTTTGAGCAGCATGTATTGTGTTCAGAAAACTGTCATATTGATAGCTCTCTTCGTTACCCCAGTCAACAAATGATAAGTGTTCTCTAAGCCCATCGTAATCTGCTAAGCGAAAATCTGGGACTGTTACTGAGTTATCCCTACTATCATACTTCCATTCAATTCTAAATGTAATTGATTTGTGGTCACTAGCACCCAGTTCCTCTGAAACTTCTAAATTATTAACAAGGGATTCATTGTTTGCCAGAACTAAGTCAAGCAGGTTATCACCCCTTGTAGGTTCTGTCACAAACTGCTTCAAAAAACAATCCTGAACTACTTCTAAGAAGTCGTATGATTCTAAATTCCCAGTCAAGAAATTCCAATCAATATGACTAAAGTTAAAGTCTCCTAGAATTGCTACATTATCGTGCCTTGTGGCCCTAACAATTTCCTCCCATAGTAGTCTCCCCTGGATACCTGGAGGTTACCTGGAGGTTATTCCGGGGATCAACGCCCCCGCGGCCCGGTCCATGACCAGGCCTCCCGATGGATCAGGGCCTGATCAACTAGGCTGTTACTGCTGGCCGCACGCAGTCCGACGTACGAGCCACAGCCCGGCTGATCCGGCACTGACTTTAGGTATCTGTCCAGCTCTCTCTTGAAGGCAGCCAGGGGTTTATTGGCAATTCCCCTAATGCTTGATGGGAGGCTGTTGAACAGTTTTGGGCCCCGGACACTTATGGTGTTTTCTCTTAGTGTACCAATGGCGCCCCTACTTTTTATTGGCGGCATTTTGCATCGCCTGCCCAGTCTTTTACTTTCGTCGGGGATGATTTCTGTGTGCAGATTTGGGACCATTCCTTCCAAGATTTTCCAAGTGTAGATTATGATATATCTCTCCCTCCTGCGTTCCAACGAGTACAAGTCAAGTGCTTCCAAGCGTTCCCAGCGTTCCCTATCTAAATTTGGGGGACGGTATATCACACCTAAAGTTAATTTTTCATGCCCCTCTGAAAATTCTATCCAAACAGACTCTGTATGTGTTACTTCAGACTTAATACCCGTTTTTATGCAACAGTTCAAGCGATCTCGGACATACAATGCCACCCCACCCCCCTTCCCGATACTTCTATCTACTTGGAACAATTTAAAACCCTGAATGTGACATTCTGCAGGCATGTCCCGACTTTTTGAATTAAACCACGTCTCAGTAATGGCAAATACATCTATGTTACCTGCTCTAGCAACTAGTCTCAACTCGTCCATCTTATTCCTAGCACTGCGACTATTTGTGTAATAAATACTTAAAGACCCTCCTCTCTCTTTACCCTTCCTGCTCCTTTCTGTTATTCCACTAAACCTATTACTGTCCTTGTCAATTAGTGCCACTGGCTTTCCAATATCTACCTCATTTTGCCTATTACTAGTTCTCCTAGTACTCATATTACTACCTTGAGACTTCACAGTTTCCCGCAAAAACCCATACCACTAACTATTCCTAGTTTAAAGACCTAACAGCTCCCTCCACTGCGTTGGCCAGTGCTTCCTCCCCACACCTAGATAAGTGAACCCCATCCCTGGCATACATGTCATTTCTGCCATAGAAGAGGTCCCAGTTGTCAATGAATGTTACTGCATTTTCCTTACAGTATTTGTCCCGCCAGCAATTGACACCAATTGCTCTGGACAACCATTCATTTCCAACTCCTCTCCTTGGCAAAATGCCACATATGACAGGTTTCCCACCCTTCCTCCTAATTATCTCTATTGCTGACCTATACCTGCTAATCAGGTCCTCACTCCTACGTCTGCCAACATCGTTGCCTCCAGCACTGAGACAGATAATAGGATTGCTCCCATTACCTCTCATGATGTCATCCAGACGGCTAACAATATCCTTCATCCCAGCCCCAGGAAAACAAACTCTCTGCCTCCTACTCCTATCCTTCAAGCAGAATGCCCTATCCATGTACCTAATCTGGCTATCCCCAACAACAACAATGTTTTTACCTTCCTTGGCGTCGTCCGTCGTGATGCTCCGAGTAGTCGACTCACATTTGCCAGGTAGCATTACACCACTTGTAGAATTCGTCAAGACGTTCTCGATGGTCTTCGTTGGGGTTTTTAGGGATGTCTCACTCACGTCTACCAATGCTTCTTTGGTGCTCGTTGTGGCATTCCCAGTAGAACACTCACATTCGTCGGGTAGCACCGAGAATGGGTTGGAAGTTTCCACGGTAGTCTTCTGGTTTCTCGTTGTTTCTGCCTCTCCAACCGTTTTCTTGATCTTCAGCTTGGTTCCATGTTGCCCAGCCACTGACCAAGCCCCCCTCTTAACCTGGGGACTCACAACAGGAGGATTACTACGAGTCCTCTTGTTCTCCTCCGTTAATCGCCGTATCTCCATCTTAGCAACTCTGAGCTCTTCTCTCAGCTGCTGGTAAAGTTGCTCAAGAGAGGGCATCCTGGTACAGATTCACAGAGAGCACACAAACAGGTCTTCACAGAGCTAAGTACACGTCACCACTGAAGCAGAAGATACTTGAAGACGATGTAATCAGTCCATCACCCTTGAAGTTTTGAGGTGGTCAGTCCCTCAGTCTGGAGAAGAGTATTGTTCCGCAGTCTGAAACAATATGGAGTTGAAGTGACAGGATGGAGCCTTTTATACCGCGGTATATGTAATATCATGCGTTAGAACACTGGAGTGCAGAATAGTAACTCTGAATGCACAACAAGCAGAACCTTGAAGTGGATGGGATGCAGCAGCAGAAGACAACATATGGTTCCACTCCTGTCACCAAACGCTCACCAAAACTAGACAGTTGAAGATCGCAAAAAATGTTTACCGGACTGACGAATCACAATGCAGATAGTAGGACAAGGATTTGGCATAAAGCTTTGTTTGTGCTGTGGTGGAACGGGAGATTCGCAGCATGAATGTGCAGCAGAAAAATATGCAGCAACTGCATGATGCTATCATGTCAACATGGACCAAAATCTCTAAGAAATGTTTCCAGGACCTTCTTCGATCCATAGCGCCAAGAATTCAGGCTGTTAATGGGGCAAAAGGAGGAGGTCCTACCCAGTATGAGAATGGTGTACCTATTAAAGTTGACAGGAACAGAAGTATTCCACAAAATCATAAACCAGATTAACAATTTTCAGCAAAAAAAAAATGTATTTAATTTTCTACATGAGCAAGAGTTACTCAATTTTTGGCGAATATCCACGAACAAATTACGTTCAGAATTTTTCATCCAACCTAATTAAGCTTATTTGTGCCATTATGAGTCTCGATGCAACCTCCATAAAAAAAACTCACCCTGGTGAAGTTGCCGGAAGTTTAGTAAAAATTGGATCATGTTTAAGACCGAGCTGCGGCTCAGTGTATCAGGTAAACTCTGTGTAATAGCAATGAAAGACTCAGAAAAAACTTCAAATTGAGCCAATATCAGAAAATAAAATTTTAATGATATTCCTTACATTCCTGTTATGGCTATATTCTAACGGATGAGACAGCATATTAAACTTTTAGTAAAACTTAAGCATAAAACCCCAAGGAACCGACAAATCTTTCCGCACACTCTGTTGGTCCTGATCAGCCATTAGCAACACTGTATTGTGTCAGAACAAGTAATTATCCGCTAAACTGCCCCCAGTCGTGGAACAAACTCGACCATACCATAATTCGTTTCCAGATGTTTTACCAGGAGTGCTTCTTGGACTCATCTTGCTTGAGAGTTACTCCTTATTGCTTGTATTCTCTTAAGTTCTGAATTATGTTGACTAGGATTCTGCCAAGATGGTTTTGGTGATCTCACGTATTCCTTGTGTTGTGGTCTCACGTGTTCCTCGTACTGTGGTCTTACGTGTTCCTTGTGTTGTGGCCTCACGTGTTCCTCGTGTTGTGGTCTCACGTGTTCCTTGTGTTGTCGTCTCACGTGTTCCTCGTGTTGTGGTCTCACGTGTTCCTTGTGTTGTGGTCTCACGTGCTCCTCGTGTTGTGGTCTCACGTGTTCCTCGAGTTGTGGTCTCACGGGTTCCTCGTGTTGTGGTCTCACGTGTTCCTTGTGTTGTGGTCTTAAGTGTTCCTTGTGTTGTGGTCTCACGTGTTCCTCGTGTTGTGGTCTCACGTGTTCCTCGTGTTGTGGTCTCACATGTTCCTCGTGTTGTGATCTCACGTGCTCCTTGTGTTGTGGTCTCAGGTGTTCTCGTGTTGTGGTCTCACGTGTTCCTTGTGTTGTGGTCTTAATGTTTGATAGGTTTAAGAATTATCGACTACACGAGCCTCATTAAGTTGTAATCCACATTGATCCAACATAAGTTTACTGTAATCTTTCGGTTTACTGTATACACACCTCTGTATATATACATATATATATATATATATCTTAATGTGAATGATCTTTCAGTGTATAAATGTCTGTCACTTTATATATCTTGTTGTATTTCCTGACTCCCGATGGATAGACCGACATTCGCAAGCTTGGAATACACCCCCAACATCATTGTGTGCACACCACATGCGTGATGTTTCGTGTGATGTTCATTCATAAGAACCTTAATGTTACCTACTTATGTTTGTACACATGTATACGAATAACCTACATTCAACAGTAGAGCAATAACGCGTTTCCGTGTGTTGTGGTCTCACGTGTTCCTTGTGCTGTGGTCTCACGTGTTCCTTGTGTTATGGTCTCAGTGTTCCTTGTGTTGTGGTATAACGTGTTCCTTGTGTTGTGGTTTCACGTGTTCCTCGTGTTGTGGTTTCACGTGTTCCTTGTGGTCTCACGTGTTCCTTGTGTTGTGGTCTCACATGTTCTTTGTGTTGTGGTCTCACGTGTTCCTTGTGTTGTGGTATAACGTGTTCCTTGTGCTGTAGTTTTACGTGTTCCTCATGTTGTGGTTTCACGTGTACCTTGTGGTCTCACGTGTTCTTTGTGTTGTGGTCTCACGTGTTCCTTGTGTTGTGGTCTCACATGTTCCTTATGTTGTGGTCTCACGTGTTCCTTGTGATCTCACTTGTTCCATGTGGTCTCACGTGTTCATTGTGGTCTCACGTGTTCCTCGTGTTGTGATCTCATGTGTCCCTTGTGTTGTGGTCTCACGTGTTCCTTGTGTTGGGTCTCACGTGTTCCTTGTGTTGTGGTCTCACGTGTTCCTCGTGTTGTGTAGGCAAGCGTAGAAGTGAGGATTTAGTTAGAAAGTTCAGGACAGCTATAGACATAATTAGAAAGAAGGGCAGGCGCCCTGTTATATGTGGCATTTTGCCAAGAAGAGGTGTTGGCAATGAATGGTTGTCCAGAGCAATTGGTATTAATTGTTGGCTGGATAAACACTGTAAGGATAATGCAGTATCATTCATTGACAACTGGGACAACTTCTATGGCCGAAATGACATGTATGCCAGGGATGGGATTCACTTATCCAGGGCAGGTGTGGGTTTTCTTGCTAACTCAGTTGAGAGGGTTGTTAGGACATTAAACTAGGATTAGTTAGAGGTATGGGTTTAGAAATGATAAATAATGAGTATGGATATATTGACTTATGCTCTGATATTAAGAATCTTAATAGTAACTGTCATGGAGTAACTCTGGGTAATGATAATTTCAGAAATTGTGTAAAAACAAAGATGAATAGGAAAAATGTGCAGAAGAAAAAACATATGATGGTATTTTATGCTAACAGTCGAAGTGCAAGAAATAAAATTAATGAACTACGTTTGGTAGCATGTGCTGGGAACTTTGATATCATTGCATTAACTGAAACGTGGTATGATTTAAAGAGTCGGGATATGACTGCTGAGTGTAATATTCAGGGATTTAAGTTGTTCACTGTGGATAGATGTAATGGGAAGGGGGGAGGAGTTGCATTGTATGTTCGAGAAAATATTAATTGTTGCATAAAAACAGGTATAAAAATAGATGGAGCAGTAACAGAGTCTGTTTGGGTAGAGTTCGTGGAGGGTCAAGAAAAACTAATTCTAGGTGTAATATACAGACCTCCAGGCTTGGATCACGATAGAGGGAGACTTCTTTGGGACGAAATTGTTAGGGCTTCTGGACACAGTAACATAGTCATAGTAGGGGACTTTAACTTTAGTCAAATTGACTGGAATTCTTTGACAGGTAATCTAGAGTCCAGTGATTTTATGGAAACAGTTCAGGACTGTTTTCTGAAACAGAGCGTAACTGAGCCTACCAGGGGTAATAATTTGCTAGACCTAGTCTTGTCAAATAAGGAAACACTCGTGAATTATCTGGAGGTCACTGAAGAGCTTGGCGCAAGTGATCACAAATCCATCAATTTTAGCATTAATTGGGAATGCAAGAATAATGATAATACAGTAAAAATCCCTGATTTTCGTTCTGCCGATTATAATGGACTTAGGGAACATCTGTCTAATCTTGATTGGGGTTATCTAGCTAATGATTTTATTGACGATAATCATACTTATGAATATGAAGGGATCTGCTTTTATGATTGTTTTCTTAATAATGTACACAGTGCCCAGAGTATATACATTCCCCAGAGAGAAATTAGGTCTAATAATAACGATCCCAAATGGGTTAACAGGAGGCTAAAGCATCTATTAGGGGAGAAAAGGGGAATTTATAGGCGCATCAGAAGAGGAGAGGTTAACCTTACTGACAAATATGTACAGTTTAAAAGAGAAGTAAAAAAGGCGATTAGAAAGGCTAAACGTGACTATGAAATTAGAGTTGCTAATGAATCAAAGACTAATCCAAAGGGGTTCTTTCAAGTGTATAGGACGAAGGTGAAGGAAAAAGTAGGACTTCTGAAAACTGGGAATGGACAACTGACGGATAATGAACTGGAAATGTGTTCCTTATTTAATGACTATTTTTTGTCAGTTTTTACACAGGAAGATGTAAATGAGATTCCAGTAATTAACAATTATTTAGTTCCTGATGAATTTAAGTTAACTAATATTACTGTCACGAGAGACATGGTTATTAAACAGATAGACAAACTGAAACAAAATAAGTCCCCGGGACCCGATGAGTTGTTTTCAAGGGTGCTTAAGGAATGCAAGATGGAGCTTAGTCAGCCACTAACGAGTGTATTCAATGCGTCCATCCTTACCAGTGTTGTGCCAAAGTTGTGGAAGATGGCTAATGTGGTTCCTATATTCAAATCAGGGGATAAGTCCACTCCTTCAAATTACCGTCCAATAAGCCTGACATCTATAGTGGGCAAGTTATTAGAATCAATTATAGCTGACATTATCAGAAGTCACCTTGAAGAGCATAACTTGATAAATGAATCTCAGCATGGATTCACGAGAGGTCGTTCCTGCCTGACAAACTTACTGACGTTCTTCAATAGAACATTTGAGGCAGTTGACAGTGATAAGGAATATGATATTGTTTATTTGGATTTTAGTAAAGCCTTCGACAGAGTACCTCACAAGAGACTCTTAAGAAAAGTGGCAGCTCATGGTATAGGAGGTAAAGTTCTAGCATGGATTGAGGCATGGCTTACCAATAGAAAGCAGAGAGATAACATTAATGGAGTGAAATCTGAATGGGGATTAGTCACTAGTGGCGTTCCACAAGGATCAGTTTTAGGCCCTCTCCTGTTCATAATTTACATTAATGACCTTGATGAGGGGATTACTAGTGACATGAGTAAGTTTGCTGATGATACAAAGATAGGCCGTATAATTCACTCTGAGGAGGATATCAATGAACTCCAGGACGATTTGAACAAATTAATGTCTTGGTCTGAAAAATGGCAGATGAAGTTTAATGTGGATAAGTGTAAGGTACTTGCCCTTGGTAATGAAAATAACATTAAAATGGTATAAAATACCGACAGGTTGTTAGGTAAGACACATATGCAACAGTTAGGTATCTTTATTATGAAACGTTTCGCCTACACAGTAGGCTTCTTCAGTCGAGTACAGAAAAGTTGATAGAAGCAGAAGATACTTGAAGACGATGTAATCAGTCCATCACCCCTAAAGTTTTGAGGTGGTCAGTCCCTCAGTCTGGAGAAGAGCATTGTTCCATAGTATGAAACAATATGGAGATGAAGTGACAGGATGGAGCTTTATATAGCGCCAAGAGGTGAGACGTAGGTCACTAGAAGAGGTAAGAACTCAGATGTTGAGAGGTCAGGTCCCTCTCAAATCCAGCCGCTCTCACTAGTGGAAGTTGTCGAAGTTGATTGCAGGTCTGTACCAAGATACCCTTGTGTTGCAGTGTCTGACAGATTGAACATTAAAATGGTATAAAATACCGACAGGTATTTGAGAGGGACCTGACTTCTCAACATCTGAGTTCTTACCTCTTCTAGTGACCTACATCTCACCTCTTGGCGCTATATAAAGCTCCATCCTGTCACTTCATCTCCATATTGTTTCATACTATGGAACAATGCTCTTCTCCAGACTGAGGGACTGACCACCTCAAAACTTTAAGGGTGATGGACTGATTACATCGTCTTCAAGTATCTTCTGCTTATATCAACTTCTCTGTACTCGACTGAAGAAGCCTACTGTGTGGGCGAAACGTTTCATAATAAAGATACCTAACTGTTGCATATGTGTCTTACCTAACAACCTGTCGGTATTTTATACCATTTTAATGTTCAATCTGACAGACACTGCAACACAAGGGTATCTTGGTACAGACCTGCAGTCAACTTCGACAACTTCCACTAGTGAGAGCGGCTGGATTTGAGAGGGACCTGACCTCTCAACATCTGAGTTCTTACCTCTTCTAGTCACCTACGTCTCACCTGTTGGCGCTATATAAAGCTCCATCCTGTCACTTCATCTCCATGTTGTTTCATACTATTGAACAATGCTCTTCTCCAGACTGAGGGACTGACCACCTCAAAACTTTAAGGGTGATGGACTGATTACATCGTCTTCAAGCATCTTCTGCTTCTATCAACTTTTCTGTACTCGACTGAAGAAGCCTACTGTGTAGGCGAAACGTTTCATAATAAAGATACCTAACTGTTGCATATGTGTCTTACCTAACAACAATGAAAATAACCCTCGAAGCTATAATCTAGGTGAAGTAGAGCTTGGTCATACAGAATGTGAAAAAGACTTGGGAGTCATGGCAAGCAGAAATCTAAAGCCAAGACAGCAGTGCCTTAGTGTGCGCAACAAGGCCAATAGATTACTTGGATTTATCTCAAGAAGTATAAGTAACAGAAGTCCAAAAGTTATTTTACAGCTCTATACATCACTAGTGAGGCCTCATTTAGATTATGCTGCTCAGTTTTGGTCCCCTTACTACAGGATGGACATAGACTCATTAGAGAACATACAGAGAAGAATGACTAAAATGATTTACTGTGTAAGGAACCTCCCGTATGAAGATAGACTTAAAGCCTTAAACCTCCACTCTCTGGAGAGGCGTAGAATGAGGGGAGATATCATTGAAGTGTATAAGTGGATGACGGGCATAAACAAGGGAGACATTAATAAAGTACTGAGGGTGTCGAGCCAGGTAAGAACCAGGAATAATGGATTTAAGTTGGATAAATTTAGATTTAGAAAGGACATAGGTAAGTACTGGTTTTCTAACAGAGTTGTAGATGCGTGGAACAGTCTTCCCAGTGGGGTGATAGAGGCTAGGACCTTGGGTAGCTTTAAGAGGAGCCTGGTGGGGAGCACTGCCTATTCCCGAGGATATGGGCCTCAGTGGGATACCAGGCTTGTGAGTCTTTGGCAGGCCGTACATTCTGGCAGGTCTGGGGTTGCTGGGCCTGGTGTGCAGAAGCAGTGCTCCCCACCAGCTCTCAGGAATTCTCGCCAAACACCTCTCTAAACTCTTGGGCACTATCAGTCCAGCACATCTCAAACACTCAGGTGATCTTCTCAATCGCATTCGCAACATCAACATCAGGAACAAGAAACTTTCCAGCCTTGACGTGACTTCCCTATTCACCAAAGTACCTACTACACAAGCCATCGATCTCTTGCGCAGGAAAATTGACGATTCACTTGATCTTTCCATTCCAGCCAGCGATTTCATCGACCTTGTTGAACTTTGTGTTGGCTTTACGTGTTTCTCTTTCGAAAATCACCTCTTTCAGCAGACTTTTGGACTACCCATGGGTTCGCCACTCAGTGCAGTCCTGGCGAACCTATACATGGAACATCTAGAAGCCGAACGTTTCTCCACCATTATTCCTTCGTCTGTCACCTGGCTCCGTTATGTTGACGACATTCTCCTCATAACTCCTAAACGCTTCAACGTTCAAGCTCTCCAAGACAAGCTCAACCAGGTCGAGCCTTCAATCCAGTTCACACTTGAAGAAGAAGTCGACAACACTCTTCCTTTCCTTGATGTCCTGCTCTGCAAAGCTGACCAAGAACTTCGTTTTAAAGTCTATCGAAAACACACCAACCAAAACGATCTTCTCCACTTCTACTCTCACCACGACACCAAAACCAAACGTGGTGTAATTATAGGCTTCTTCCTGCGTGCACTCAGAATCTGCAGCAACGAGTTCCTTGAGGAAGAATGCACTATAATTGAACAAATATTTTCTAAACTCCACTATCCTCGTCACTTCATCAGAGACTGCAGACGGCGGGCATTAAACATCTTCAACACACCCAGAGAAGACACTGCCGAGAAGAGATACACAGTCCTTCCCACCAACTCCATTGCCAAACATGTTTCCAACATCTTTGCCAAAACATCATTCCAAGTATCTACCTCCACAACCACGACCATCAAGGACATCACCAGTAGTAGACAGGACAAGCCTCCATCCTCTGCAGGGGTATACATAATCCCTTGTAATGACTGCAACAAGTTATACGTGGGCGAACCATCAAGGGACCTCCAAACACGTATTTCAGAACACCAATACGCAAGCAGGTCTGACGACACAAGGAATGCCTGCGTACAACACCGTAATTCACACAACCACTTGATAAACTACAGAAACTCACAAACTTATCCAATCTCCTTTCCAAGCTACCCAAGTTTTTAGACTCTATAACCCCACTCGGTACATCATCAGATGCAGCATTCTTCACCTGACCTCAGCATTCTGAACCGGATTATAAATACTCGCGTTCCTTCCACCCCACGTAGTTCTGTTTGTGACTTGAAAAAGCCCACTGTGTGGGCGAAACGTAGTCAATAAAGGATCACATTATACTGCATTTGTGTTTATATTTCCATTGTGTCGGTATTTTATACCATTTATTTCCAAGGGATTCATTGTTTGCCAGAACTAAGTCAAGCAGGTTATTACTCCTTGTAGGTTCTGTCACAAACTGCTTCAAAAAACAATCCTGAACTACTTCTAAGAAGTCGTATGATTCTAAATTCCCAGTCAAGAAATTCCAATCAATATGACTAAAGTTAATGTCTCCTAGAATTACTACATTATCTTGCCTTGTGACCCTAACAATTTCCTCCCATAGTAGTCTCCCCTGGTCCCTATCTAAATTTGGGGGACGGTATATCACACCTAAAGTTAATTTTTCATGCCCCTCTGAAAATTCTATCCAAACAGACTCTGTATGTGTTACTTCAGACTTAATACCCGTTTTTATGCAACAGCAGCTCTTCTCTCCTACCCTTAACAATATCATTTCCACCAGCACTGAGACAGATAATAGGTTTGTTCCCATTACCTGACATGATATTATCCAACCTGTTGACTATGTCACTAACACCAGCTCCAGGGAAGCACACTCTATCTCTTACCTTCTTATTCCTATTACAGAAAGCACGGTCCATATATCTTACCTGTGAGTCACCAACCACAAGTATGCGCTTACCTCTATTTGCAGGGGAAGTTGTACCTTTACCTTCACTGGCCACTGAAGTACACTCATCATGAAGAACAGAGATGCGATTTCCTACCTTAAGATATTCTCTCTTAACTTTCCTTATTTTAATTCTCTTCCCATTACTGAGAACCACTTGCCACTTGTAGCAGGTGCTGGACTGCACCTCACTGCTGGTAGCCGTTGCTACCTCCCCACCTACAGCTTCCTCGCAGCGAGAGACAGACTGCACCTCGCTGCTGATAGCCTCATTCCCCCCCACCATTCCAGCCACTTCACACTCGCTCCCAAACCCATTGAGGTGAACCTTCAGCCTCCTAATTTCCTTCTGGAGAAGCAAGACTTCCTCCTTCAACTCTCCAACCTCAATTTTTAAAACATTGCAAAAGCAAGCCATGGCTTTGTAACCGTCCACACTAATCCCCAAAGCAGCTCAGAGCCTGTGACCTAACGTGACGATTGACCACGTGAGATCACAACACAAGGAGCACGTGGGACCACAACACGAGGAACACGTGAGACCACAACACGAGGAACACGTGAGACCACAACACGAGGAACACGTGAGACCACAACACAAGGAACACGTGAGACCACAACACAAGAAACACGTGAGATCACAACACGAGGAGCACGTGAGACCACAACACGAGGAACACGTGAAACCACAAGGAACACGTGAGACCACAAGGAACAAGTAAGATCACAACAAAAGGAACACGTGAGATCATAAGGAACACGAGAGATCACAAGGAACACGTGAGATCACAACACAAGGAACACGTGAAACCACAACACGAGGAACACGTAAGACCACAACACAAGGAACACGTGAGACCACAACACAAGGAACACGTGAGACCACAACACAAGGAACACGTGAGACCACAGCACAAGAAACACGTGAGACCACAACACGAGGAACACGTGAAACCACAACACAAGGAACACGTGAGACCCAACACAAGGAACACGTGAGACCACAACACAAGGAACACATGAGATCACAACACGAGGAACACTTGAGACCACAAGGAACAAGTGATATCACAAGGAACACGTGAGACCACAACACAAGGAACATGTGAGATCACAACACAATGAACACGTGAGACCACAACACGAAGAACACGTGAGACAACAAGGTACACGTGAACCACAACATGAGGAGCACGTGAAACTACAGCACAAGGAACACGTTATACCACAACACAAGGAACACGTGAGACCGCAACACAAGGAACATGTGAGACCACAACACAAGGAACACGTGAGACGACAAGTGCAACTAATGTGACATTTATTGTGGCAACGTTTCGCTCTCCAGGAGCTTTATCAAGCCATTACAAACAATACATGGACACAGAGGGTATATAAAGGCTCAGAGTGAGGTGTAATACTAGTGAGGTACCATTTCGACGTTCACTAGTGGTAGTAGTAGTAGTAGTGGTGGTAGTGACAAAAGTAATACAATATGGTAGAGCAATTAATTCGTACATGAGTAAAAGGATATAAAAGCTATTACTTGGGTAACATAAAAATAGGTTGGACAAATATAGACTGGAATGAGGCAGCTTGTTTCAGTGTTCACTCTCTGTGCTTTGTGTAGTATAACAGGAGAGACTATGTGATGGCAGGGTTTACTGTTTTCAGGAGGATTCTTGCTAAGACTTCGGAGATGGTGATGGTGCAGTGTTCCACACAAACTAGCCGGAGTTCTTGCCAAACATCTTTCCTGCCTTCTGGGGACCATCAGCCCCGCTCATCTTAAACACTCAGGCGACCTTCTCAACCGCATCCGTAACCTCTCCATCCGTAACAAGAAACTTAGCAGTTTGGATGTGACTTCCCTCTTCACAAAAGTACCTACCAAAAAAGCCATCGAGGTTCTACGACGTAAAGTCAACCAGGACCTTAATCTTCCTTTACCTCCCGGAGATTTTGTTGACTTGATTGAACTCTGTGTTAATTTCAACTGTTTTTCTTTCAATAACAAGCTCTACAAACAAACCTACGGCATGGGAATGGGATCCCCAATAAGTGCCGTCCTAGCCAACTTATACATGGAACACCTAGAGTCCGAACACTTCGCCAACATCATCCCTTCAAGCGTCACTTGGTTACGTTACGTGGACGATGTCCTCGTAATAACTCCAAAACGTTTTGATGTACGGGACCTTCAGGCAAGGCTCAACGCAGTTGAACCAGCGATTCAGTTTACACTAGAAGAAGAGTCCAATGACAAGCTACCTTTCCTCGACGTCCTCATTCACAAAGTAGACAACAACCTAAGATTTCAAGTTTATCGGAAACCCACCAATAAAAATGATCTCACACACTTCTATTCAAGTCAAGATACCAAGACCAAAAGAGGCATCATCATCGGGTTTTTCCTAAGAGCATACCGAATTTGTAGTCCTGAGTTTGTAGATGAATGGTTCAGAGAACCGACATGTTGATAAATTAGACACAATTAACCACACAGTGGCTTCATCAGTCCATACAAGATTGATGGACTGACCACATCGACTCAAGGTTGAGGGACTGATTACCTCATTCTCCTCCTGTTCTTCAAGATTCTCCTTTGTATGGACTGATGAAGCCACTGTGTGGCGAAACGTTTCCTCAATAAAGATACCCAAGAGTTGCACATGTGTCTAATTTATCAGTCCTGAGTTTCTTGACGAGGAATGCACTTACATTCACCAAACATTCACTGAGTTACAATTTCCTTCTATTTTCATCAAAGACTGCAAGAAAAGAGCTCTTCAGATCATCAATTCTCCACGCATCAACACCGCTCCCAACAGAGTTATAATTCTTCCCAACAGCCAGGTTGCACTAAACGTCTCAAAAGTACTTTCACAAGCTAACACCAGAGTCGCCATCGCTTCTACCACTTCAATAAAGGATCTAACCAGGACAAAACCCAAGCACCACGAACCAGTCAATGCAGGAGTTTACACTATACCCTGTGGAGGCTGTGACAAGATCTACGTAGGTGAAACAGCAAGAAACCTCGACACCCGCCTCAATGAACACATTTACGCATGTAGGAACGATAACCTGAACAACGCCTGTGTACAACACCGAAATTCCACCAATCATCTCATGAAATTCAGAGACGCCCAATTAGTGATCAAAGAAACTAATTTCCGCAGACGCAAGTGCCTCGAATCAGCACTGATCGCTGTTTCGAATACAATTAAACAAAACAACGGCAGCTTCACCATCTCCGAAGTCTTAGCAAGAATCCTCCTGAAAACAGTAAACCCTGCCATCACATAGTCTCTCCTGTTATACTACACAAAGCACAGAGAGTGAACACTGAAACAAGCTGCCTCATTCCAGTCTATATTTGTCTAACCTATTTTTATGTTACCCAAGTAATAGCTTTTATATCCTTTTACTCATGTACGAATTAATTGCTCTACCATATTGTATTACTTTTGTCACTACCACCACTACTACTACTACTACCACTAGTGAACATCGAAATGGTACCTCACTAGTATTACACCTCACTCTGAGCCTTTATATGCCCTCTGTGTCCATGTATTGTTTGTAATGGCTTGATAAAGCTCCTGGAGAGCGAAACGTTGCCACAATAAATGTCACATTAGTTGCACTTGTCGTCTCACGTGTTCCTTGTGTTGTGGTCTCACATGTTCCTTGTGTTGTGGTCTCACGTGTTCCTTGTGTTGTGGTATAACGTGTTCCTTGTGCTGTAGTTTCACGTGCTCCTCATGTTGTGGTTCACGTGTACCTTGTTGTCTCACGTGTTCTTCGTGTTGTGGTCTCACGTGTTCACTGTGTTGTGATCTCACATGTTCCTTGTGTTGTGGTCTCACGTGTTCCTTGTGATATCACTTGTTCCTTGTGGTCTCACGTGTTCATTGTGGTCTCACGTGTTCCTCGTGTTGTGATCTCATGTGTTCCTTGTGTTGTGGTCTCACGTGTTCCTTGTGTTGGGTCTCACGTGTTCCTTGTGTTGTGGTCTCACATGTTCCTCGTGTTGTGGTCTCACGTGTTTCTTGTGCTGTGGTCTCACGTGTTCCTTGTGTTGTGGTCTCACGTGTTCCTTGTGTTGTGGTCTCACGTGTTCCTTGTGTTGTGGTCTTACGTGTTCCTCGTGTTGTGGTTTCACGTGTTCCTTGTGTTGTGATCTCACGTGTTCCTTGTGATCTCACGTGTTCCTTGTGATCTCACGTGTTCCTTTTGTTGTGGTCTTACTTGTTCCTTGTGGTCTCACGTGTTCCTTGTGGTTTCACGTGTTCCTCGTGTTGTGGTCTCACGTGCTCCTAGTGTTGTGATCTCACGTGTTTCTTGTGTTGTGGTCTCACGTGTTCCTTGTGTTGTGGTCTCACGTGTTTCTTGTGTTGTGGTCTCACGTGTTCCTTGTGTTGTGGTCTCACGTGTTCCTCGTGTTGTGGTCTCACGTGTTCCTCGTGTTGTGGTCTCACGTGTTCCTCGTGTTGTGGTCCCACGTGCTCCTTGTGTTGTGATCTCACGTGGTCAATCGTCACGTGAGGTCACAGGCTCTGAGCTGCTTTGGGGATTAGTGTGGACGGTTACAAAGCCATGGCTTGCTTTTGCAATGTTTTAAAAATTGAGGTTGGAGAGTTGAAGGAGGAAGTCTTGCTTCTCCAGAAGGAAATTAGGAGGCTGAAGGTTCACCTCAATGGGTTTGGGAGCGAGTGTGAAGTGGCTGGAATGGTGGGGGGGTAATGAGGCTACCAGCAGCGAGGTGCAGTCTGTCTCTCGCTGCGAGGAAGCTGTAGGTGGGGAGGTAGCAACGGCTACCAGCAGTGAGGTGCAGTCCAGCACCTGCTACAAGTGGCAAGTGGTTCTCAGTAATGGGAAGAGAATTAAAATAAGGAAAGTTAAGAGAGAATATCTTAAGGTAGGAAATCGCATCTCTGTTCTTCATGATGAGTGTACTTCAGTGGCCAGTGAAGGTAAAGGTACAACTTCCCCTGCAAATAGAGGTAAGCGCATACTTGTGGTTGGTGACTCACAGGTAAGATATATGGACCGTGCTTTCTGTAATAGGAATAAGAAGGTAAGAGATAGAGTGTGCTTCCCTGGAGCTGGTGTTAGTGACATAGTCAACAGGTTGGATAATATCATGTCAGGTAATGGGAACAAACCTATTATCTGTCTCAGTGCTGGTGGAAATGATATTGTTAAGGGTAGGAGAGAAGAGCTGCTGTTGCATAAAAACGGGTATTAAGTCTGAAGTAACACATACAGAGTCTGTTTGGATAGAATTTTCAGAGGGGCATGAAAAATTAACTTTAGGTGTGATATACCGTCCCCCAAATTTAGATAGGGACCAGGGGAGACTACTATGGGAGGAAATTGTTAGGGTCACAAGGCACGATAATGTAGTAATTCTAGGAGACTTTAACTTTAGTCATATTGATTGGAATTTCTTGACTGGGAATTTAGAATCATACGACTTCTTAGAAGTAGTTCAGGATTGTTTTTTGAAGCAGTTTGTGACAGAACCTACAAGGGGTAATAACCTGCTTGACTTAGTTCTGGCAAACAATGAATCCCTTGGAAATAAATGGTATAAAATACCGACACAATGGAAATATAAACACAAATGCAGTATAATGTGATCCTTTATTGACTACGTTTCGCCCACACAGTGGGCTTTTTCAAGTCACAAACAGAACTACCTGGGGTGGAAGGAACGCGAGTATTTAAAGTCCGGTTCAGAATGCTGAGGTCAGGTGAAGAATGCTGCATCTGTAAAGTAAAAGGACACAAGTGCAACTAATGTGACATTTATTGTGGCAACGTTTCGCTCTCCAGGAGCTTTATCAAGCCATTACAAACAATACATGTATGTATGTATAATGTTCGCCAAGACCATAGTCCTTGCACGGGTCCCAATCTTGCGATGACCCGTCTCTGGCTCCCGATGGAGAAAGGTTTCCACAATGATGCGACGCATGCCGCTCAAGCGCCCCTCTGGTCAGTTCAACTGGTGCATCTCATAAGCGACACCATATGTAACTATGGACACTAGCGAGGAGGAGGATATGTCATTATTACAGGAAACAGCTTGTCTGGTTCGTTGACCCCATGATACACTAGTGTGGCCGCAGTCATCTCTGGGTCCTCTTCGGGAGAGAATATCACCCCTAGTTGCCTGCGGAGTGTCTCAGTAGCTTCGCACTCTAGAAGATAGTGTGTTAGGGGCCGCTGGACAACGTGCTGACAGTACTGGCACATCTCCTCCTCAGCCTTGTCTACGATCATCTTGGCTGTGGGAAAGCCCAAACGAAGCCGATGGATGGCGGTACACTGCGCTCTGGACCAGCTTCTATCATATGGAGGGGGTTCTCCCTGAGTCGCTGCTCGTTACCACTGTTGAGATGGGGTATCACCTAAGACCTCCCCCATAAGTTTCGTGGCTCTGGCAGCCACCAGTTTGGTCTGTCGTAGGCTGATTGGGACAGTAATCCCAACATGTGGATAGTCTGTTGCTGCCTTGGCTGCATCATCTGCCGCCTCATTTCCCCGGATGCCAGCATGGCTGGGGATCCAGTTCAATGTCGATCTATTACCCTGAACTTCTAAGGCTGTCATTATGCTCAGGATCGATGTGATGAGGTGAACATTATCCTGTGGTTGAGGGTGGGAGAGGGCATTGATTGCAGAGGTGGAATCAACATGTATGACAGGTCGGAGTCGATGTCGTAGGGCATGTGACAATGCCTGCTGAATCGCCACCAGCTCAGCTTGAAGGATCGTGCAGTGGTCAGGGAGTCTCCAGCCTTGTGTGACCATTGTGGTACAGTCCAGCTGCTGCTCTCTTCCTATCAGGGTCGACAGAACCATCTGTGAAATACACTGCACATGTGCCTCCCTCTGCCAGTGCCATGCTTGTCTCAGCATGATTGCTGAGGGTATCTCGACTGCAGAGACACTTAGAGATGGGTAGCTGCATGATGAAAACATCGGCTGGATCTGGGCGCCAGGGAGGTGGTGGATGGTACCCAGCAACAGGAAGGTCACAACTCTTCTCACAGAGCAGCTGTACAGGCAGCAGCTTCCGCCCAGCAGCACAAAACGAACGAATCCAGGAGTAGTCCGTGAAGAGTGTGGGATCTTGTGACATGGTTGTTAATATCCGTCTCCTTAGTGGGGTACCTTGCTGCCGGTGCAGAATCGTGGCCACTTTGCAGGCGTTTATGTATCTTACTCTGTCAGCCAAGGAAGGAAGCCGGGCCTCAGATCTGAGACATACTGTGTTGGTCCAGATGGGGGCACCAAGCATAGTTCTTATCGCCTGGTTTTGTACGACCTCCACCCTTTGCCTGCTCTGCGGGAAGAGATGAGCTAAAGCCGGTGCACTGTAGTCAATGAGCGAGCGTATAGCTTGTATATAGTACAAGCGAAGTACATCTTTGCTTGCCCCTGCACGGTGCCTCGTCATGGCTCTCATGGCGTTGAGTCTGAGTAGAGCACGTGACCTGACATACTCGGCCTGTTTCTGAAAGGTCAGCTTTTTATCAATGTAGATTCCCAAGTACAGGTAGGAGCCTGTCCACTCAAGTTCTATATCCTGAATACGTAATCTATTCATAGGATCTGGTCCCTTGAACATCATTGCAAGAGATTTCTCGGCCGAGATCTTGAGGCCTAGTTCCTTGCAAGTCTGCGTAATTAGGTCCAAAGCTCTCTGAGCCTGTCGTTCTAAATTGCCTTTCCCATTCACTACTAGTGCAAGATCATCAGCATAGCTGAGGAGCTGTGTACCACTATGAAAGGGAAGGCTCACAAGTTCCTGCATAAGGATGTTAAACAGGGTAGGACTGAGCACACCTCCTTGTGGCGTACCGTTTTCCAGGGTTTTAAAGGAAGAGTAGTGTCCCTGAAAGCTGACACAGGCCTGCCTGCCCCTAAGGTAGGACTCTATCCAGGCCAGGAGGCGTCCTTTGATTCCCTTCCGAGCTAGTATTGCCAGAATTGCTGTGGGGCTGGCTAGCTCAAATGCCTTCTCAAGGTCGAGGTAAACGACGATACTAGGTTTTTTGTTGCTATCAGCAATCTGGCTTAGTAGAGTGGTTATGCACTCTGCTGTTCCCACTCCTTTGGTGAAGCCAAATATGTGATGATGAGAGGGTCCAAGTTTCCATAGGAGGCGGTTCATTGAGGCGGGTGTCGAGGTTTCTGGCTGTTTCACCTACGTAAATCTTGTCACAGCCTCCACAGGGTATAGTGTAAACTCCTGCATTGACTGGTTCGTGGTGCTTGGATTTTGTCCTGGTTATATCCTTTATTGAAGTGCTAGAAGCGATGGCGACTCTGGTGTTAGCTTGTGAAAGTGCTTTTGAGACGTTCAGTGCAACCTGACTGTTGGGAAGAATTATAACTTTGCTGGGAGTGGTGTTGATGCGTGGAGAATTTATGATCTGAAGAGCTGTGACAAGATTTACGTAGGTGAAACAGCCAGAAACCTCGACACCCGCCTCAATGAACACATTTACGCATGTAGGAACGATAACCTGAAAAACGCCTGTGTACAACACCGAAATTCCACCAATCATCTCATGAAATTCAGAGACGCCCAATTAGTGATCAAAGAAACTAATTTCCGCAGACGCAAGTGCCTCGAATCAGCACTGATCGCTGTTTCGAATACAATCAAACAAAACAACGGCAGCTTCACCATCTCCGAAGTCTTAGCAAGAATCCTCCTGAAAACAGTAAACCCTTCCATCACATAGTCTCTCCTGTTATACTACACAAAGCACATTACAGAGAGTGAACACTGAAACAAGCTGCCTCATTCCAGTTTATATATTTGTCCAACCTATTTTTATGTTACCCAAGTAATAGCTTTTATATCCTTTTACTCATGTACGAATTAATTGCTCTACCATATTGTATTACTTTTGTCACTACCACTACTACTACTACTACTACTACTACCACTAGTGAACATCGAAATGGTACCTCACTAGTATTCACCTCACTCTGAGCCTTTATATACCCTCTGTGTCCATGTATTGTTTATAATGGCTTGATAAAGCTCCTGGAGAGCGAAACGTTGCCACAATAAATGTCACATTAGTTGCACTTGTGTCCTTTTACTTTACATATTGTCGGTAATTCTACCAACTTTATTACAATGCTGCATCTGATGATGTACCGAGTGGGGTTATAGAGTCTAAAAACTTGGGTAGCTTGGAAAGGAGATTGGATAAGTTTGTGAGCAGACCTTCTACAGTGTTCTTATGTGGGATAGCGATGAAGAAGTTTCTTGGCAAGTGGTTCAGCTATGTTATAGAAGCCACTATTCTGGTTGAAGATGTCGGATATAGAAATAAGTGATGATTCCAGGATTCTTCGGTATTGAGTGTTGTCTTCTGTGGCGATAAGTCTTGAGTTTCTGTAGTTTATCAAGTGGTTGTGTGAATTACGGTGTTGTACGCAGGCATTCCTTGTGTCGTCAGACCTGCTTGCGTATTGGTGTTCTGAAATACGTGTTTGGAGGTCCCTTGATGTTTCGCCCACGTATAACTTGTTGCAGTCATTACAAGGGATTATGTATACCCCTGCAGAGGATGGAGGCTTGTCCTGTCTACTACTGGTGATGTCCTTGATGGTCGTGGTTGTGGAGGTAGATACTTGGAATGATGTTTTGGCAAAGATGTTGGAAACATGTTTGGCAATGGAGTTGGTGGGAAGGACTATGTATCTCTTCTCGGCAGTGTCTTCTCTGGGTGTGTTGAAGATGTTTAATGCCCGCCGTCTGCAGTCTCTGATGAAGTGACGAGGATAGTGGAGTTTAGAAAATATTTGTTCAATTATAGTGCATTCTTCCTCAAGGAACTCGTTGCTGCAGATTCTGAGTGCACGCAGGAAGAAGCCTATAATTACACCACGTTTGGTTTTGGTGTCGTGGTGAGAGTAGAAGTGGAGAAGATCGTTTTGGTTGGTGTGTTTTCGATAGACTTTAAAACGAAGTTCATGGTCAGCTTTGCAGAGCAGGACATCAAGGAAAGGAAGAGTGTTGTCGACTTCTTCTTCAAGTGTGAACTGGATTGAAGGCTCGACCTGGATGAGCTTGTCTTGGAGAGCTTGAACGTTGAAGCGTTTAGGAGTTATGAGGAGAATGTCGTCAACATAACGGAGCCAGGTGACAGACGAAGGAATAATGGTGGAGAAACGTTCGGCTTCTAGATGTTCCATGTATAGGTTCGCCAGGACTGCACTGAGTGGCGAACCCATGGGTAGTCCAAAAGTCTGCTGAAAGAGGTGATTTTCGAAAGAGAAACACGTAAAGCCAACACAAAGTTCAACAAGGTCGATGAAATCGCTGGCTGGAATGGGAAGATCAAGTGAATCGTCAATTTTCCTGCGCAAGAGATCGATGGCTTGTGTAGTAGGTACTTTGGTGAATAGGGAAGTCACGTCAAGGCTGGAAAGTTTCTTGTTCCTGATGTTGATGTTGCGAATGCGATTGAGAAGATCACCTGAGTGTTTGAGATGTGCTGGACTGATAGTGCCCAAGAGTTTAGAGAGGTGTTTGGCGAGAATTCCTGAGAGCTGGTGAGGAGCACTGCTTCTGCACACCATGCCCAGCAACCCCAGACCTGCCAGAATGTACGGCCTGCCAAAGACTCACAAGCCTGGTATCCCACTGAGGCCCATATCCTCGGGAATAGGCAGTGCTCCCCACCAGCTCTCAGGAATTCTCGCCAAACACCTCTCTAAACTCTTGGGCACTATCAGTCCAGCACATCTCAAACACTCAGGTGATCTTCTCAATCGCATTCGCAACATCAACATCAGGAACAAGAAACTTTCCAGCCTTGACGTGACTTCCCTATTCACCAAAGTACCTACTACACAAGCCATCGATCTTTTGCGCAGGAAAATTGACGATTCACTTGATCTTCCCATTCCAGCCAGCGATTTCATCGACCTTGTTGAACTTTGTGTTGGCTTTACGTGTTTCTCTTTCGAAAATCACCTCTTTCAGCAGACTTTTGGACTACCCATGGGTTCGCCACTCAGTGCAGTCCTGGCGAAGGAATAATGGTGGAGAAACGTTCGGCTTCTAGATGTTCCATGTATAGGTTCGCTAGGACTGCACTGAGTGGCGAACCCATGGGTAGTCCAAAAGTCTGCTGAAGGAGGTGATTTTCGAAAGAGAAACACGTAAAGTCAACACATAGTTCAACAAGGTCGATGAAGTCGCTGGCGAGAAGAGATACATAGTCCTTCCCACCAACTCCATTGCCAAACATGTTTCCAACATCTTCACCAAAACATCATTCCAAGTATCTACCTCCACAACCACGACCATCAAGGACATCACCAGTAGTAGGCAGGACAAACCTCCATCCTCTGCAGGGGTATACATAATCCCTTGCAATGACTGCAACAAGTTATACGTGGGCGAATCATCAAGGGACCTCCAAACACGTATTTCAGAACACCAATACGCAAGCAGGTCTGACGACACAAGGAATGCCTGCGTACAACACTGTAATTCACACAACCACTTGATAAACTACAGAAACTCAAGACTTATCGCCACAGAAGACAACACTCAATACCGAAGAATCCTGGAATCATCACTTATTTCTATATCCGACAACTTCAACCAGAATAGTGGCTTCTATAACATAGCTGAACCACTTGCCAAGAAATTTCTTCATCACTATCCCACATAAGAACACTGTAGAAGGTCTGCTCACAAACTTATCCAATCTCCTTTCCAAGCTACCCAAGTTTTTAGACTCTATAACCCCACTCGGTACATCATCAGATGCAGCATTCTTCACCTGACCTCAGCCGGACTATAAATACTCGCGTTCCTTCCACCCCAGGTAGTTCTGTTTGTGACTTGAAAAAGCCCACTGTGTGGGCGAAACGTAGTCAATAAAGGATCACATTATACTGCATTTGTGTTTATATTGCCACAGGGATCAGTCTTGGGCCCGTTGTTGTTTATAATATATATCAATGATCTTGATGAAGGAATTACTAGTGATATGAGCAAATTCGCCGATGACACGAAGATAGGTAGGATAATTGATTCAAACGTAGATGTTAGGGAACTTCAGGGGGATTTAGACAAACTCTATTCTTGGTCAGAAAAGTGGCAGATGCAGTTCAATGTAGATAAATGCAAGGTTCTGAAGCTCGGGAGTGTCCATAACCCTAGCACTTACAAGTTAAATAATGTAGAACTTAGATTGAGACACTTATGCAGCATATGGGAATCTTTATTCAGGAAACGTTTCGCCACACAGTGGCTTCATCAGTCCAATACAAAGAGGAAGGCGTAAGGAGAGGAGGAGTATGAGGTAATCAGTCCCTCAGCCTGGAGTCGATGTGTTCAGTCCATCAATCTTGTAGAATGTACAGCATAGGGCCGTAGACGTGGCTTATATACTGTAGTGAGGTGACTTGAAGCAGACGGAGGCGGGATCATAGTGGTACCATCCACTAGTCGAAGTTGGTCTTTGTCCAAAGGTTGAACAAGCGTTGAAGAATTCTTTGTAAGAAGATCCCATGATGCTGCAGTGTCTGACAGTTGTGATGAATGGTTTGAAAAATCGACAAGTTGAAGATTGAGACACTTATGCAGCATATGGGAATCTTTATTCAGGGACTGAGGGATTGATTACCTCATACTCCTCCTCTCCTTACGCCTTCCTCTTTGTATTGGACTGATGAAGCCACTGTGTGGCGAAACGTTTCCTGAATAAAGATAGTGAAGTGTAAGCAACAGAAGTCCAGAGGTCACTTAGTAAGGCTCAGTGCAGCTCAATTCTGATATTACAGTGTACTTAGCATTCAGTGGATGACGTGTGGTGACTTAGCTCAGTGGTGACGTGTACTTAGCTGGTGACGTGTGGTGGTGACGTGTACTTAGCTCAGTGGTGACGTGTACTTAGCTCAGTGGTGACGTGTACTTAGCTCTGTGAAGACCTGTTTGTGTGCTCTTGAGTGGTGACCTGTACTTTGAGTGCTGACCTGTACTTAACTCTGTGAAGAAGTGTCTTGTTTGCTCCCGTGGACTGAACCAAGATGCCCTCCATCGAGCAACTTTACCAGCAACTTAAGGAAGAATTGAGGGCAGCGAAGATGGAGATACGGCGACTGACCGAAGAAAACAAGAGGATTCGTAGTAGTCCTCCTGTTTCGAGTCCTCAGGTCAAGAAGGGATCGTGGTCAGTGGCTGGACAGCAGGGGACGACGAAGTTGACGATCAAGAAGACGAATGGAAAGCCAGAAACGATGAAGAAGAAAGAGACTGCTGTGGAAACTCCCGTGGAAACCTCCAACGCATTCTCGGTGCTACCCGACGAATGTGAGTCTACTACTGGGATCGTCACGACGAACGACAACAAGGAAGGTAAGAATATTGTTGTTGTTGGGGATAGCCAGGTTAGATACATGGATAGGGCATTCTGCTTGAAGGACAGGAGTAGGAGACAAAGGGTATGCTTTCCTGGGGCTGGGATGGAGGACATTGTTAGCCGGCTTGACAACATCATGAACGGTAATGGGATCAATCCTATTATTTGCCTCAGTGCTGGAGGCAATGATGTTGGCAAGCGTAGAAGTGAGGATTTAGTTAGAAAGTTCAGGACAGCTATAGACATGATTAGGAAGAAGGAGGGGCGCCCTGTTATATGTGGCATTTTGCCAAGAAGAGGTGTTGGTAATGAATGGTTGTCCAGAGCAATTGGTATTAATTGTTGGCTGGATAAACACTGTAAGGATAATGCAGTACCATTCATTGACAACTGGGACAACTTCTATGGCCGAAATGACATGTATGCCAGGGATGGGGTTCACTTATCCAGGGCAGGTGTGGGTTTTCTTGCTAACTCAGTTGAGGGGGTTGTTAGGACTTTAAACTAGGATTAGTTAGAGGTATGGGTTTTTGCAGGAAAACTGTGAAGTCGCAGGGTAGTAATATGAGTACTAGGAGAACTAGTAATAGGCAAAATGAGGTGGATATTGGAAAGCCAGTGGCACAAATTGACAAGGACAGTAATAGGTTTAGTGGAATAATAGAAAAAAGCAGGAAGGGTAAAGAGAGAGGAGGGTCATTAAAAGTTTATTACACAAATAGTCGCAGTGCTAGGAATAAGATGGGCGAGTTGAGACTAGTTGCTAGTGCAGGTAACATAGATGTATTTGCCATTACTGAGACGTGGTTTAATTCAAAAAGTCGGGACATGCCTGCAGAATGTCACATTCAGGGTTTTAAATTGTTCCAAGTAGATAGAAGTATCGGGAAGGGGGTGTGGGGTGGCATTGTATGTCCGAGATCGCTTGAACTGTTGCATAAAAACGGGTATTAAGTCTGAAGTAACACATACAGAGTCTGTTTGGATAGAATTTTCAGAGGGGCATGAAAAATTAATTATAGGTGTGATATACCGTCCCCCAAACTTAGATAGGGACCAAGGGAGACTACTATGGGAGGAAATTGTTAGGGCCACAAGGCACGATAATGTAGTAATTCTAGGAGACTTTAACTTTAGTCATATTGATTGGAATTTCTTGACTGGGAATTTAGAATCATACGATTTCTTAGAAGTAGTTCAGGATTGTTTTTTGAAGCAGTTTGTGACAGAACCTACAAGGGGAAATAACCTGCTTGACTTAGTTCTGGCAAACAATGAATCCCTTGTTAATAATTTAGAAGTTTCAGAGGAACTGGGTGCTAGCGACCACAAATCAATTACATGTAGAATTGAATGGAAGTATGATAGTAGGGATAACTCAGTAACAGTCCCAGATTTTCGCTTAGCAGATTACGATGGGCTTAGAGAACACTTATCATCTGTTGACTGGGGTAACGAAGAGAGCTATCAATATGACAGTTTTCTGAACACAATACATGCTGCTCAAAGAACGTTTATCCCTTATAAGGAAATTAGATCAAATAGAAATGACCCTAAATGGATGAATAATAGGCTGAAATATCTACTAGGGCATAAGAAAGGAATTTATAGGCGTATCAAAAGAGGCGAGGGTCATCTTATGAATCAGTATATTGACATTAAGAGGGACATTAAAAAGGGGATAAGAAAAGCTAAAAGGGACTATGAAATTAAAGTTGCTAGGGATTCTAAAACTAATCCAAAAAGTTTTTTCCAGGTATATAGAACAAAAGTCAGAGATAAGATAGGTCCCCTTAAAAATAACTATGGGCATCTTACTGACAAAGAGAATGAAATGTGCTCGATTTTAAATAATTATTTTCTCTCGGTTTTTACACAGGAAGACACTAATAATATTCCGGTAATTAATTTTTATAGTGGATCAGAAGAAGATAAATTATGTAACATCATAGTCACTAGTGAAATGGTTGTGAAGCAGATAGACCGACTGAAGCAAAATAAGTCGCCGGGTCCTGATGAGGTTTTTTCAAGGGTTCTTAAGGAATGCAAAATGGAAGTCTGTGAACCATTAACTAATATTTTTAATTTATCTCTTCAAACAGGTGTAGTGTCTGATATGTGGAAGATGGCTAATGTAATTCCTATTTTTAAAACAGGGGACAAGTCGTTACCGTCAAATTACCGCCCAATAAGCCTGACCTCAATTGTAGGCAAGTTGCTAGAGTCAATTATAGCTGAGATTATAAGAAGCCATCTCGATAAGCATAGCCTGATTAATGATACTCAGCATGGATTCACAAGAGGCCGGTCTTGTCTAACTAATTTATTAACTTTCTTCAGTAAAGCTTTTGAGGCTGTTGACCACAATAAAGAATTTGATATTGTTTACTTAGATTTTAGTAAGGCATTTGATAGAGTTCCGCACCAAAGACTGTTGTTAGGTAAGACACATATACCATTTTATACCATTTTAATGTTGCACCAAAGACTGTTGAAGAAAGTAGCAGCTCATGGCATTGGGGGAAGGGTGCTCTCGTGGATCGAGTCATGGCTCACAGACAGGAAGCAGAGAGTGTCCATAAATGGGGTTAAATCCGAGTGGGGATCAGTAACAAGTGGCGTTCCACAGGGATCAGTCTTGGGCCCGTTGTTGTTTATAATATATATCAATGATCTTGATGAAGGAATTGCTAGTGATATGAGCAAATTCGCCGATGACACGAAGATAGGTAGGATAATTGATTCAAACGTAGATGTTAGGGAACTTCAGGAGGATTTAGACAAACTCTACTCTTGGTCAGAAAAGTGGCAGATGCAGTTCAATGTAGATAAATGCAAGGTTCTGAAGCTCGGGAGTGCCCATAACCCTAGCACTTATAAGTTAAATAATGTAGAACTTAGCCATACAGATTGCGAAAAGGACTTAGGGGTTATGGTAAGCAGCAACCTTAAACCAAGACAGCAATGCCTAAGCGTACGTAATAAGGCAAATAGATTACTGGGATTTATATCAAGAAGTGTAAGCAACAGAAGTCCAGAGGTCATACTGCAGCTTTATACATCATTAGTAAGGCCTCACCTAGATTATGCAGCTCAATTCTGGTCTCCATTTTACAGAATGGACATAAATTCGTTAGAAAACATTCAGCGTAGGATGACTAAATTAATACATAGCATTAGAAATCTTCCTTATGAAGAAAGATTGAAGACTCTTAAGTTACATTCACTTGTTAGACGAAGAATGAGGGGAGACCTGATCGAAGTGTATAAGTGGAAGATAGGTATTAATAAAGGGGATATTAACAAGGTCTTGAGGATATCTCTCCAAGAGAGAACCCGCAGTAATGGAATTAAATTAGATAAGTTTAGATTTAGAAAGGACATAGGAAAGTATTGGTTTGGAAATAGGGTAGTTGATGAGTGGAACAGTCTACCTAGTTGGGTTATTGAGGCTAGGACCTTGGGTAGTTTCAAATTTAGGTTGGATAAGTACATGAGTGGGAGGGGTTGGATTTGAGAGGGACTTGCACATCGGAGCTTGTTTCTTGGGTGGCATTGAAAATTGGGTTGGTCAAATGTTTGTTAGTGGGATGAATTGTAAAGGACCTGCCTAGTATGGGCCAACAGGCCTGCTGCAGTGTTCCTCCTTTCTTATGTTCTTATGTTATCAACTTTTCTGTACTTGACTGAAGAAGCCTACTGTGTAGGCGAAACGTTTCATAATAAAGATACCTAACTGTTGCATATGTGTCTTACCTAACAACCTGTCGGTATTTTATACAATTTTAATGTTCAATCTGTCAGACACTGCAACACAAGGGTATCTTGGTACAGACCTGCTATCAACTTCGACAACTTCCACTAGTGAGAGGGGCTGGATTTGAGAGGGACCTGACCTTTCAACATCTGAGTTGTAATAAAGTTGGTAGAATTACCGACAATATGTAAAGTAAAAGGACACAAGTGCAACTAATGTGACATTTATTGTGGCAACGTTTCGCTCTCCAGGAGCTTTATCAAGCCATTACTTTATCAAGCCATTACTTTATCAAGCCATCGTAATGGCTTGATAAAGCTCCTGGAGAGCGAAACGTTGCCACAATAAATGTCACATTAGTTGCACTTGTGTCCTTTTACTTAAACATCTGAGTTCTTACCTCTCCTAGTGGCCTACGTCTCACCTCTTGGCGCTATAAAAAGCTCCATCCTGTCACTCCTTCTCCATATTGTTTCATACTATGGAACAATGCTCTTCTCCAGACTGAGGGACTGACCACCTCAAAACTTTAAGGGTGATGGACTGATTACATCGTCTTCAAGTATCTTCTGCTTCTATCAACTTTTCTGTACTTGACTGAAGAAGCCTACTGTGTAGGCGAAACGTTTCATAATAAAGATACCTAACTGTTGCATATGTGTCTTACCTAACAACCTGTCGGTATTTTATACCATTTTAATGTTCATAATACATAGCATTAGAAATCTTCCTTATGAAGAAAGATTGAAGACTCTTAAGTTACATTCACTTGTTAGACGAAGAATGAGGGGAGACCTGATCGAAGTGTATAAGTGGAAGATAGGTATTAATAAAGGGGATATTAACAAGGCCTTGAGGATATCTCTCCAAGAGAGAACCCGCAGTAATGGATTTAAATTAGATAATTTTAGATTTAGAAAAGACATAGGAAAGTATTGGTTTGGAAATAGGGTAGTTGATGAGTGGAACAGTCTACCTAGTTGGGTTATTGAGGCTAGGACTTTGGGTAGTTTCAAATTTAGGTTGGATAAGTACATGAGTGGGAGGGGTTGGATTTGAGTGGGACTTGCACATCGGAGCTTGTTTCTTGGGTGGCATTGAAAATTGGGTTGGTCAAATGTTTGTTAGTGGGATGAATTGTAAAGGACCTGCCTAGTAAGGGCCAACAGGCCTGCTGCAGTGTTCCTCCTTTCTTATGTTCTTATGTTCTTATAAGTACATGTAAGCTATAGACTTAATTAAGTCTGAGGGAGGGGTCCCAGTCATATGTAGCATCTTGCCTAGAAGGAGAGTGGGCAATGAATGGTTGTCTAGGGCAACTGGTGTTAATTGCTGGATAGACAGATACTGCAAGGAACTTGCAATCCCATTGTTTGGCAACTGGGACAACTTTTATGGCAAACATGATATGTATGCAAGGGATGGGGTACATCTCTCTGGGGCAGAGGTGGTAGCTCTTGAAAACTCAATCGAGAGGGCCATTGCTGAAATGTCTAGGATTTTAAACTGATAGAAGATAGAGGTATGGGTGTGTGTGGGAAACAGTCAGGTTGCAACACTAAACAGAAAACAGGATTCATAGCAATGGTTTTAAGTTGGAAAAATTGAGATTCAGGAAGGATACAGGAAAGCACTGGTTTGGTAATAGAGTTGTGGATGAGTGGAACAAACTCCCAAGTATGGTTATAGAGGCTAAAACGTAGTGTAGTTTTAAAAATAGGTTAGATAAATACATGAGTGGGTGTGGGTGGGTGTGAGTTGGACCTGATTAGCTTGTGCTACCAAGTCAGTTACCGTGTTCCTTCCTTAAGTGAATGTGACCTGATCTGACTAGGTTGGGGCATTGGCTTAAGCCGGTAGGAGACTTGTACCTGCCTCGCATGGGCCAGTAGGCCTGCTTCAGCGTTCCTTCTTTCTTATGCTCTTATAAGAACATAAGAAAGGAGGAACACTGCAGCAGGCCTGTTGGCCCATACTAGGCAGGTCCTTTGCAATTCATCCCACTAACAAAACATTTGCCCAACACAACCCTCAATGCCACCCAAGAAACAAGCTCCGATGTGCAAGTCCCACTCAAATCCAACCCCTCCCACTCATGTACTTATCCAACCTAAATTTGAAACTACCCAAAGTCTTAGCCTCAATAACCCAACTAGGTAGACTGTTCCACTCATCAACTACCCTATATCCAAACCAATACTTTCCTATGTCCTTTCTAAATCTAAACTTATCTAATTTAAATCCATTACTGCGGGTTCTCTCTTGGAGAGATATCCTCAAGACCTTGTTAATATCCCCTTTATTAATACCTATCTTCCACTTATACACTTCGATCAGGTCTCCCCTCATTCTTCGTCTAACAAGTGAATGTAACTTAAGAGTCTTCAATCTTTCTTCATAAGGAAGATTTCTAATGCTATGTATTAATTTAGTCATCCTACGCTGAATGTTTTCTAACGAATTTATGTCCATTCTGTAATATGGAGACCAGAATTGAGCTGCATAATCTAGGTGAGGCCTTACTAATGATGTATAAAGCTGCAGTATGACCTCTGGACTTCTGTTGCTTACACTTCTTGATATCTACATAAACGACATAGATGAGGGCATAAAGAGCGACATCAGCAAGTTTGCCGATGACACCAAAATAGGCCGTCGAATTCATTCTGACGAGGACATTAGAGCACTCCAGGAAGATTTGAATAGACTGATGCAGTGGTCGGAGAGGTGGCAGATGCAGTTTACTATAGACAAATGCAAAGTTCTAAATGTTGGACAGGACAATAACCATGCCACATATAAACTAAATATTGTAGATCTTAATATTACGGATTGCGAAAAAGATTTAGGAGTTCTGTTTAGCAGTAATCTGAAACCAAGACAACAGTGCAAGTGTTTGCAATAAAGCGAATAGAATCCTTGGCTTCATATCAAGAAGCATAAATAATAGGAGTCCTCAGGTTGTTTTTCAACTCTATACATCCTTGGTTAGGCCTCATTTAGATTATGCTGCACAGTTTTGGTCACCGTATTACAGAATGGATATAAATGCTCTGGAAAATGTACAAAGGAGGATGACAAAGTTGATCCCATGTATCAGAAACCTTCCCTATGAGGATAGACTAAGGGCCCTGAATCTGCACTCTCTAGAAAGACGTAGAATTAGGGGGGATGTGATTGAGGAGTATAAATGGAAGACAGGAATAAATAAAGGGGATGTAAATAGTGTGCTGAAAATATTTAGCCTAGACAGGACTCGCAGCAATGGTTTTAAGTTGGAAAAATTCAGATTCAGGAAGGATATAGGAAAGTACTGGTTTGGTAATAGAGTTGTGGATGAGTGGAATAAACTCCCAAATAAAGTTATAGAGGCCAGAACGTTGTGTAGCTTTAATGATAGGTTGGATAAATACATGTGTGGATGTGGGTGGGTGTGAGTTGGACCTGATAGCTTGTGCTACCAGGTCGGTTGCCGTGTTCCTCCCTTAAGTCAATGTGACCTTACCTGACTAGGTTGGGTGCATTGGCTTAAGCCGGTAGGAGACTTGGGCCTGCCTCGCATGGGCCAGTAGGCCTTCTGCAGTGTTCTTTCGTTCTTATGTTCTTAAGCAGGGCCCCAATACTGGATGATGCTTTTCCCTTAGATTTGGCATAAGAGAAATAGTATTTTTTTTTATTTTCCTTTATGGCTTTTAGTTCTTCCTGTGATTCTTGTCTCCTGTAAGATTCCTTCACCTTAAGTTCGATATTTGCAGTTTCATTGATTAGTGCCTCCCTTCGTATTTAAGAAATATTATGAGGTCAGAACATTCAGGACGAGATTGAAATAGCATGAATCCATGCTAGAGGCTCACTGACGTTCCCGGGCTGGGAAAGAAACACACACACACACACACACACACACACACACACACACACACACACACACACACACACACACACACACACACACACACACACACACACACACACACATATATATATATATATATATATATATATATATATATATATATATGTATATATATATATATATATATATATATATATATATATATATATATATATATATATATATATATATATATATATATATATATATATATATATGTCGTGCCGAATAGGCAGAATTTGTGATCTTGGCTTAAATAGCAACGCTTATCTTGCCATATAGGACAAGTGAAAATTTGTGTATGCAATAATTTCGCCAAAATCATTCTGAACCTAATGAAAAAAATATATTTCACTGTGTTTGTTTACTATTAAATTACTGTAAACAAATCTAAAATATATTTAGTTGGGTTAGGCTAAAATCAATTGTTCTTGTTATAATAAGGTTAGGTAATTTTTCTAAGATTCTTTTGGTGCAAAATTATAAATTTTTACATTGACATTAATGAAAAAAATATTTCTTTAAACTTATAAGAGAAAATTTTAGAAAGGACTTAATTTTAAATGAGTTTTTGCTAATTGACCAGTTTTACATATTCGGCACGACACACACACACACATATATGTATATATATATATATATATATATATATATATATATATATATATATATATATATATATATATATATATATATATATATATATATATATATATATATATATATATATATATATATATATATATATATATATATATATACATATGTCGTGCCGAATAGGCAGAACTTGCCATCTTGGCTTAAATAGCAACGCTCATCTTGCCAAATAGGACAGGTGAAAATTTGTGTATGCAATAATTTCACCAAAATCATTCTGAACCTAACGAAAAAAATATATTTCACTGTGTTTGTTTAGTATTAAATTATTGTAAACGTATTTAAAATATATTTAATTGGGTTAGGCTAAAATAAATTGCTCTTGTTATAATAACGTTAGGTAAGTTTTCTAAGATTCTTTTGGTGCAAAATTAAAAATTTTTACATTAACATTGATGAAAAAAAGTATATCTTTAAACGTATAAGAGAAAATTTCAGAAAGGACTTGATTTTAAATGAGCTCTTGCTAATTGACCAGTTTTACATATTCGGCACGACATATATATATATATATATATATATATATATATATATATATATATATATATATATATATATATATATATATATATATATATATATATATATATATATATATATATATATATATATATATATATACATATTGTAGTTTGATATGAGAATCTTACTGCTGCTAGCAGTAACTGTTTGGATGTTAGGTTTGACACGGGTGTCTAAAACCCCGTCAGCTTGTGAACTCGGTCAGAGGATACCTTATTCTTTCAATCTGGTTGGGTGTTAAGGGCGCCTAGAAAATTGTCAGCTTTGAATCCGGTCATCGATTCACGAATCCTGGAGAATTCGGTCAGTGGATCACTTATTTTTGTACGAATCCGGTCGGTGGTTTGGACTAGCTCGTGAAAGGGCTACTGGAATATTATTTCACAGATTAATATGTGTTCAGTTTGATACAAAAAGCATAACTTAAGTGATGAAGAAAACGGTGACTTCTGGGAGCTCCTAGTAAGACGAACGACCAGTACCTTAGGCACCTTTTTCTTACAGCCTGAGGTTTTGGGCCTTTATATCACTGTATTTTAACTGTATATTTCTCGTATTTCCATGAAAAGATCATTTTTTTAATTTTCATCACTCTTCCACACTAAGTACTATTTTGTTACTGTTATTAGCCATGACAACACTGGTGAAAAGGTTTCTGGATGATAAATAGTCTTATGTTCTTGTGTTGCTACCTTCACTGACAACTCTACAATGTTTATCATATTTCTGTAAAACTGTACACTTCTCGTATGTCCTCAAGATTATGCACCTTTTCGTGTTTCTCATCCTCATATCTGACTGAGAAAAAGATCTAATCCATAGCTCCGTGTCTTATTTTGCGGATGATGCCCGAATTGCCATGTCAGTGACCTCCATCAAAGACACCGCAAAACTCCAAGTGGACATCAACCAAATCTTTAAATTTGCCGCAGAAAACAATATGAAGGTCTATGAAACGAAATTTCAACTACTCAGATATGGAAAACTTGAGGAAATGAAAACTGTGTCAAGGTAAACAACAAATTCTCACCACGCAATAGAGCGAGAAACTAATGTGAAAGACCTGGGAGTGATAATGTCAGAGGATATCACCTTCAAAGACCACAACAATGTATCTACCGCATGTGCTAAAAAAAATATAGGATGGAAAATGAGAACCTTCAAAACTAGGATGCCAAGCCCGTGATCATTCTCTTCAAATCGCCTGTTCTCTGTAGGCTGGAATACTGTTGTACACTAAATGCCCCCTTCAAAGCAGACGAATTTGCTGACCTGGAGAGTGCACAGAGAACTTTCACGGCACACAAAAGTACGATTAAGCACCGAAATTACAGGGAACAGTTGAAGACCCTTGTTTTGTATTTCCTGGAACACAGGCGAGAAAGATACATGATAATATACACTTGGAAAATCCTAGAGGGATTAATACAAAACTTGTACACGAAAATCACTCCCTACGAAACCAAAAAACTCGGCAGGAAATGCAACATTTCCCCAATGAAAAGCAGGGGCGCCACGAGTACACTAAGAGACAACACAGTAAGTGTCAGGGGCACAAGACTGTTCAACTGTCTCCCAGCATACATAAGAGGGATTACCAACAGACCTCTGGCTGTCTTCAAGAAGGCGCTGGATAGGCACTTAAAGTCAGTACCTGATCAGCCGGGCAGTGTTTCTTACGTCAGTTTGCGTGCAGCCAGTAGTAGCAGCCTGGTTGATCAGACGATGATTCACCACGACGCCTGGTCTCAGACCGAGCCGCAGGGGCGCTAATCACCGAAACCCACTACAGGTGTACTCTAGGTATCCCTCTATTCCGTCATAGAGCATGGAGATGCTCGTGGTGAAGGTTTGAAGACTTCAGGTGTGTGTCGTCAATGTCTGGCCCTAATTTAAAAGCATTCAGTCTCACGCACACGTAAAAAAGACTTCGTTTCTTTTAAGAGTGAATGATTGCCATGCGTAGCGTGGCACGCGCCGCTGTACCTCGTGTGTGTGTGTGGGTGTGTGTGTGTGTGTATGTGTGTGTGTGTGTGTGTGTGTGCGTGTGTGTGCGTGTGTGTCTGTGTGTGTGTGTGTGTGTGTGTGTGTGTGTGTGTGTGTGTGTGTGTGTGTGTGTGTGTGTGTGTGCGTGTGTGTGTGTGTGTGTGTGTGTGTGTGTGTGTGTGTGTGTGTGTGTGTGTGTGTGTGTGTGCGTGTGTGTGTGTGTGTGTATGTGTGAAGGTGTGTGCGTGTGTGAAGGTGTGTGTGTGTGTGTGTGTACTCACCTAGTTGTACTCACCTAGTTGAGGTTGCGGGGGTCGAGTCCGAGCTCCTGGCCCCGCCTCTTCACTGATCGCTACTAGGTCACTCTCCCTGAGCCGTGAGCTTTATCATACCTCTGCTTAAAGCTATGTATGGATCCTGCCTCCACTACATCGCTTCCCAAACTATTCCACTTACTGACTACTCTGTGGCTGAAGAAATACTTCCTAACATCCCTGTGATTCATCTGTGTCTTCAGCTTCCAACTGTGTCCCCTTGTTACTGTGTCCAATCTCTGGAACATCCTGTCTTTGTCCACCTTGTCAATTCCTCTCAGTATTTTGTATGTCGTTATCATGTCCCCCCTATCTCTCCTGTCCTCCAGTGTCGTCAGGTTGATTTCCCTTAACCTCTCCTCGTAGGACATACCTCTTAGCTCTGGGACTAGTCTTGTTGCAAACCTTTGCACTTTCTCTAGTTTCTTTACGTGCTTGGCTAGGTGTGGGTTCCAAACTGGTGCCGCATACTCCAATATGGGCCTAACGTATACGGTGTACAGGGTCCTGAACGATTCCTTATTAAGATGTCGGAATGCTGTTCTGAGGTTTGCTAGGCGCCCATATGCTGCAGCAGTTATTTGGTTGATGTGCGCTTCAGGAGATGTGCCTGGTGTTATACTCACCCCAAGATCTTTTTCCTTGAGTGAGGTTTATAGTCTCTGACCCCCTAGACTGTACTCCGTCTGCAGCCTTCTTTGCCCTTCCCCAATCTTCATGACTTTGCACTTGGTGGGATTGAACTCTAGGAGCCAATTGCTGGACCAGGTCTGCAGCCTGTCCAGATCCCTTTGTAGTTCTGCCTGGTCTTCGATCGAGTGTATTCTTCTCATCAACTTCACGTCATCTGCAAACAGGGACACCTCAGAGTCTATTCCTTCCGTCATGTCGTTCACAAATACCAGAAATAGCACTGGTCCTAGGACTGACCCCTGTGGGACCCCGCTGGTCACAGGTGCCCACTCTGACACCTCGCCACGTACCATGACTCGCTGCTGTCTTCCTGACAAGTATTCCCTGATCCATTGTAGTGCCTTCCCTGTTATCCCTGCTTGGTCCTCCAGTTTTTGCACCAATCTCTTGTGTGGAACTGTGTCAAACGCCTTCTTGCAGTCCAAGAAAATGCAATCCACCCACCCCTCTCTCTCTTGTCTTACTGCTGTCACCATGTCATAGAACTCCAGTAGGTTTGTGACACAGGATTTCCCGTCCCTGAAACCATGCTGGCTGCTGTTGATGAGATCATTCCTTTCTAGGTGTTCCACCACTCTTCTCCTGATAATCTTCTCCATGATTTTGCATACTATACATGTCGGTGACACTGGTCTGTAGTTTAATGCTTCATGTCTGTCTCCTTTTTTAAAGATTGGGACTACATTTGCTGTCTTCCATGCCTCAGGCAATCTCCCTGTTTCGATAGATGTATTGAATATTGTTGTTAGGGGTACACATAGCGCCTCTGCTCCCTCTCTCAATACCCATGGGGAGATGTTATCTGGCCCCATTGCTTTTGAGGTATCTAGCTCACTCAGAAGCCTCTTCACTTCTTCCTCGGTTGTGTGCACTGTGTCCAGCACTTGGTGGTGTGCCCCACCTCTCCGTCTTTCTGGAGTCCCTTCTGTCTCCTCTGTGAACACTTCTTTGAATCTCTTGTTGAGTTCTTCACATACTTCACGGTCATTTCCTGTTGTCTCTCCTCCTTCCTTCCTTAGCCTGATTACCTGGTCCTTGACTGTTGTTTTCCTCCTGATGTGGCTGTACAACAGTTTCGGGTCAGATTTGGCTTTCGCTGCTATGTCATTTTCATATTGTCTTTGGGCCTCCCTTCTTATCTGTGCATATTCGTTTCTGGCTCTACGACTGTTCTCCTTATTCTCCTGGGTCCTTTGCCTTCTATATTTCTTCCATTCCCTAGCACACTTGGTTTTTGCCTCCCTGCACCTTTGGGTAAACCATGGGCTCATCCTCGCTTTTTCATTACTCCTGTTACCCTTGGGTACAAACCTCTCCTCAGCCTCCTTGCATTTTGTTGCTACATATTCCATCATCTCATTAACTGGCTTCCCTGCCAGTTCTCTGTCCCACTGAACCCCGTTCAGGTAGTTCCTCATTCCTGTGTAGTCCCCTTTCTTGTAGTTTGGCTTCATTCGTCCTGGCCTTCCTGCTTCTCCCTCCACTTGTAGCTCTACTGTGTATTCGAAGCTTAAAACCACATGGTCACTGGCCCCAAGGGGTCTTTCATATGTGATGTCCTCGATATCTGCACTACTGAAGGTGAATACTAAGTCCAGCCTTGCTGGTTCATCCTCTCCTCTCTCTCTTGTAGTGTCCCTTACGTGTTGGTACATGAAGTTCTCCAGTACCACCTCCATCATCTTAGCCCTCCATGTATCTTGGCCCCCATGTGGGTCCAAGTCCTCCCAATCGATCTCCTTGTGGTTAAAGTCACCCATGATCAGGAGCTTTGCCCTGCATGCATGAGCTCTTCTGGCCACTCTAGCCAGTGTGTCAACCATCGCTCTATTGCTCTCGTCGTACTCTTGCCTTGGCCTCCTGCTGTTCTGTGGTGGGTTATACATCACTGCTATTACCACCTTGGGACCTCCAGAGTGAAGTGTTCCCA
>NC_091293.1:6038466-6063466 GCF_038502225.1 Cherax quadricarinatus
TATGCTATTTCTGCTCTAATTCTGGTAATAGCTTGCAGGAGTGAGTGACCAGTATCTAACAGTGACTCAAGGCAGGATTCAGAACCCCCCAAAAAAAACCCAACAGGAGAGTGATACTTAAGCTGGCAGTGATGCGATGACAAGTTGCCAGATGCTGATGACGTAGCCTTCTATCACTATTTTGAAAATTCTTCACCTGTGATCTTTATAACCGTATATGCTCATGCATCCCGCGTCCCTCAGTGTCACTTATGATAGAGCACACTTCACTTATATTGGAATACACTTCACATTCGGTGTTACACTTTATATGTATAATGTCACACAACTGTTGTGACGTCACTGTTTCAGCAGGCCTAATGCCACCTTCCCTTGTTATATATTATATTTTTCCTTTCTACATTTGCTTATTAACTTTTTCACTCTCACTGTATGGTGCCCCACATTTCACTTTTTATCCAATCTCTCGAAATTCTTGAACACCCGCTTCCACACTCACTTGAATCTTTGTATATTTGAATCTGTGTAGCAACAGAAGCCTACTATCCACTAACGGTTTGACACTTTGAAATATTAAAGATTTCAGGCTTCCTCTCGACTTTTTTTAACTAATAACTCTGGTTATCACTCGTAGGATTGTTCACTAACGTTGTCACTACCGCTGATTACTGCTAGCAGTTGTTGCACGCCTTAAAAACCACTAAAGATCTCGGAGCCTTGTGACCCACGTCTGCTGACTGACTGTGTGTGTGTGTGTGTGTGTGTGTGTGTGTGTGTGTGTGTGTGTGTGTGTGTGTGTGTGTGTGTGTGCGTGTGTGTGTGTGTGTGTTTGTGTGTGTGTGTGTGTGTGTGTGTAATCACCTAGTTGTACTCACTTAGTTGAGGTTGCAGGGGTCGAGTCCAAGCTCCTGGCCCCGCCTCTTCACTTGTCGCTACTAAGTCACTCTCCCTGAACCATGTGTTTTATCATACCTCTGCTTAAAGCTGTGTATGGATCCATCCTCCACTACATCGCTTCCCAAACTATTCCACTTGCTGACTACTCTGTGGCTGAAGAAATACTTCCTAACATCCCTTTGATTCATCTGTGTCTTCAGCTTCCAACTGTGTCCCCTTGTTGCTGTGTCCCATCTCTGGAACATTCTGTGTTTGTCCACCTTGTCAATTCCTCTCTGTATTTTGTATGTCGTTATCATGTCCCCCCTATCTCTCCTGTCCTCCAGTGTCGTCAGGTTGATTTCCCTGAACCTCTCCTCGAAGGACATACCCCTTAGCTCTGGGACTAGTCTTGTTGCAAACCTTTGTACTTTCTCTAGTTTCTTTACGTGCTTGTCTAGGTGTGGGTTCCAAACTGGTGTCGCATACTCCAATATGGGCCTAACGTACACGGTGTACAGGGTCCTGAACGATTCCTTATTAAGATGTCGGAATGCGGTTCTGAGGTTTGCTAGGCGTCCATATGCTGCAGCAGTTATTTGGTTGATGTGCGCTTCAGGAGATGTGCCTGGTGTTATACTCACCCCAAGATCTTTTTCCTTGAGTGAGGTTTGTAGTCTCTGGCCCCCTAGACTGTACTCCGTCTGCGGTCTTCTTTGCTCTTCCCCAATCTTCATGACTTTGCACTTGGTGGAATTGAACTCCAGGAGCCAATTGCTGGACCAGGTCTGCAGCCTGTCCAGATCCATTTGTAGCTCTGCCTGGTCTTCAATCGATTGAATTCTTCTCATCAACTTCACGTCATCTGCAAACAGGGACACTTCGGAGTCTATTCCTTCCGTCATGTCGTTCACAAATACAAGAACAGCACTGGACCTAGGACTGAGCCCTGTGGGACCCCGCTGGTCACAGGCGCCCACTCTGACACCTCACCACGTACCATGACTCGCTGCTGTTTCCTGACATGTATTCCCTGATCCATTGTAGTGCCTTCCCTGTTATCCCTGCTTGGTCCTCTAGTTTTTGCACTAATCTCTTGTGTGGAACTGTGTCAAACGCATTCTTGCAGTCCAAGAAAATGCAATCCACCCAACCCTCTCTCTCTTGTCTTACTGCTGTCAGAGATTTCCCGTCCCTGAAACCATGTTGGCTGCTGGTGATGAGACCATTCCCTTCTAGGTGTTCCACCACTCTTCTCCTGATAATCTTCTCCTTGACTTTGCATACTATACATGTCGGTGACACTGGTCTGTAGTTTAGTGCTTCATGTCTGTCTCCTTTTTTAAGGATTGGGACTACATTTGCTGTCTTCGATGCCTCAGGCAATCTCCCTGTTTCCATAGTTGTATTGAATATTGTTGTTAGGGGTACACATAGCGCCTCTGCTCCCTCTCTCAGGACCCATTGAGAGATGTTATCCGGCCCCATTGCTTTTGAGGTATCTAGCTCAATCAGAAGCCTCTTCACTTCTTCCTCGGTTGTGTGTACTGTGTCCAGTACTTGGTAGTGTACTACACCTCTTCGTCTTTCTGGAGCCCCTTCTGTTTCCTCTGTGAACACTTCTTTGAATCTCTTGAGTTCCTCAAATACTTCACGGTCATTTCTTGTTGTCTCTCCTCCTTCCTTTCTTAGCCTGATTACCTGGTCCTTGACTGTTGTTTTCCTCCTGATGTGGCTGTATAACAGCTTCGGGTTTGATTTGGCTTTTGCCGTTATGTCGTTTTCATATTGTCGTTGGGCCTCCATTCTTATCTGTGCATATTCATTTCTGGCTCTACGACTGCTCTCCTTATTCTCCTGGATCCTTTGCCTTCTATATTTCTTCCATTCCCTAGCACAATTGGTTTTTGCCTCCCTGCACCTTTGGGTGAACCATGGGCTCATCCCGGCTTTTTCATTATTCCTGTTACACTTGGGTACAAACCTCTCCACACACACAGGTGTGTGTGTGTGTGTGTGTGTGTGTGTGTGTGTGTGTGTGTGTGTGTGTGTGTGTGTGTGTGTGTGTGTGTGTGTGAGTGTGTGTGTGTGCGTGTGTGTTTGTGTGTGCGTGTGTGTATGTGTGTGTGTGTGTGTGTGTGTGTGTGTGTACTCACCTAGTTGTACTCACCTAGTTGAGGTTGCGGGGGTCGAGTCCAAGCTCCTGGCCCCGCCTCTTCACTGGTCGCTACTAGGTCACTCTCCCTGAACCATGAGCTTTATCGTACCTCTGCTTAAAGCTATGTATGGATCCTGACTCCACTACATCGCTTCCCAAACTATTCCACTTCCTGACTACTCTGTGGCTGAAGAAATACTTCCTAACAACCCTTTGATTCATCTGTGTCTTCAGCTTCCAACTGTGTCCCCGTGTTGCTGTGTCCAGTCTCTGGAACATCCTGTCTTTGTCCACCTTGTCAATACCTCTCAGTATTTTGTAAGTCGTTATCATGTCCCCCCTATCTCTCCTGTCCTCCAGTGTCGTCAGTTTGATTTTCCTTAACCTTTCCTCATAGGACATACCTCTTAACTCTGGGACTAGTCTTGTTGCAAACCTTTGCACTTTCTCTAGTTTCTTTACATGCTTGGCTAGGTGTGGGTTCCAAACTGGTGCCGCATACTCCAATATGGGCCTAACGTACACGGTGTACAGGGTCCTGAACGATTCCTTATTAAGATGTCGGAATGCTGTTCCGAGGTTTACCAGGCGCCCATATGCTGCAGCAGTTATTTGGTTGATGTGCGCTTCAGGAGATGTGCCTGGTGTTATACTCACCCCAAGATCTTTTTCCTTGAGTGATGTTTGTAATCTCTGGCCCCCTAGACTGTACTCCGTCTGCGGTCTTCTTTGCCCTTCCTCAATCATGACTTTGCACTTGGTGGGATTGAACTCCAGAAGCCATTTGCTGGACCAGGTCTGCAGCCTGTCCAGATCCCTTTGTATTTCTACCTGGTCTTCGTCCGATTGAATTCTTCTCATCAACTTCACATCGTCTGCAAACAGGGACACTTCGGAGTCTAATCCTTCCGTCATGTCGTTCACGAATACTAGAAACAGCACCGGTCCTAGGACTGACCCCTGTCGAACCCCACTCGTCACAGGCGCCCACTCCGACATCTCGCATGTGTGTGTGTGTGTGTGTGTGTGTGTGTGTGTGTGTGTGTGTGTGTGTGTGTGCGTGTGTGTATTTGTGTACTCACACACACACATAGGGGTCGAGTCTTAGCTCCTGGCCTAGCCTCTTCGATGGTCGCTGCTAGGTCTTCTCTATCCCTGCTCCATGAGCTTCATCATACCTCTTCTTAAAGATATGTACGGATCCTGCCTGTACTACATCACTCTCCAGACTGTTCCGCTTCCTGACAACTCTATGACTGAAGAAATATTTCCTAGCATCCTTTTGACTCATCTGATTCGTCAACTTCCAATTGTGACCCCTTGTTTCTGTGTCCCATCTCTGGAACATCCTGTCTCTGTCCACCTCTTCAATTCCTCGTAATATGTCGTTATCATGTCTCTCTTAACCCTTCTATCCTCCAGTGTCGTCAGGCCGAATTCCTTTAACATTTCTTCGTAGGAATTACCCTCTGCTCTGGGACAAGTTTTATTGGAAACCTCAGCACTTTCTCTAATTTCTTGACGTGCTTGGAAAGGTGTGGGTTCCAAACTGGTGCTGCATACTCCAATATTGGCCTGACGTGCATAGTGTGCAAAGTCTTGAATGGTTCCTTAGTGAGGTATCGGATCGCTATTCTTAGGTTTGCCAGGCGCCCATATGCTGCAGCAGTTATCTTGTTGATGTGCGCCTCAGGAGATGTGCTCCGTATTATACTCACCCCAAGATCATGTTCACTGAGTGAGCTTTGCAGTCTTTGACTACCTAGCCTATACTCTATCTGTGGTCTTCTATGCCCTTCCCCAATCTTCATGACTTTACATTTGGCTGATCCTCCTAACTGATCCTCATCAGATTTAATTCTCTTCATTAACTTCACATCATCTGCAAACAAGGACACTTTTGAGTCTATCCCCTCTGTCATGTCATTCGCATATACGAAGAACAGCACTTTTCTTCTCACTGACTCCTGTGGAACCTCGATCGTCACAAGAGCCCACTCTGACACCTTGTCACGTGCCATAACTCGCTGTTGTCTCCCTGCCAGATATTCTCTGATCCACTTCAGTGCCTTTCCTGTTATTCGTGCCTGATCCTCTAGCTTTTGCATTAATCTCTTGTGAGGAACTGTGTCGAGAAGGCCTTCTTGCAGTCCAAGAAAATGCAATCTATCCACCCCTCTCTCTCTCATATCTTACTTCCGTTACCTTGTCATAAAACACCATTAGGTTTGTGACACATGTTTTTCCTTCCCTGAAACCGTGCTGGTTGTCGTTTATAAACTTGTTCCGTGTGTTTATGTATGTGTGAGTGCGCACACACATTATCGAGTTGCTTTTGTAGGAGTATACCGGTATAGTGTAACACTCAAGTCTCCACAGTAAAGATAGCCAAGTGTTGCATATGTGTCTTAATAAACAAATAACATCAAGAACCACTTCATGCAACACAAATAGCCCGCACATAGGAGACTTGAGTTCCAGTGAAGGTATTGTACCTTCTCCAACTAATTCATGCTGTTTGTCTACGTAAGACTTGTTTGTTACCTACGGGACCAGTTTCGTCTCTAAACTTTGAAATCTCCCTCTCGTTCCTTCACTTCATTGGTTGGGTTCGTGCTCCACACAAGCGGTGTGTAATCTAAGATGGTTCATATGGGATCCACACAGGTGGTGTGTACTCAGTTGTTCATAGTGGAGTCACACTGGCGAAGTGAACTCAAAGGATGTTTATACGTGTATGTTGACTAACGAACTAAAAGATATCTAGTTGGTGTTTCCTACGTATGCACGCGTCTCCCACTCTCTTCCTTGAGAATATTATAGCTGCATCGGCTTGGAAAGGCCACTTTTCCCTATGGTTAAACTGCATATTAAGATATCACGTGTAACTTTGTGCCCTTTCTTGCACGTGTGCGCGTGAATATATAATCGTGCGTGTGTGTATATGAGCAAAGAAAAGCTGGCTTGGTTGCGCATGACTCTTGGAGGAACTGGTGCAAGCAGCAGCAGCAGCAGCAGCAACAGACTCACTACCAGCACCACACGTCACGGAGGTAGTATCCTCCTCCTCGCGTTCTCTCTCTCTCTCTTTCTCTCTCTCGTCAAACACAGCTTACCCAAGCGATCTCAGAAAAATTGATCAACATAAAAATATCGTAAGCATCGAAGTAATTTTTCTGAAATTCGTTAGAACTACACGTAAGAGTAATGGAAAATAGATTGATGACATAAAGGTTTGTTAGGGGAGGGAGCGAGGAAGCCGCTAAACACGTGGTGCCTGACTCAACAGGTTGGTGAATTAACACAACTCAGTGCCAGATCAACAGGTGGTGTAGTGCCACCTTAAAGCTAGGTGTTCATTGTCCAGTGGATGGCACCTAGTACCAAGTGGTGAAATACGGTTTACTGTGCCAGTCGACTGTTTGAAAGACGAGTGTCTAAGGTGCCACAGTGTGTAGTTAGTATGGCACTAAGTGTTTACGTTATGTATTATCTGTAAACATTAAATTCACTGGAACATGAAGCATCTTTTCTATGATGAGGATGTTGCCTGACAGTAATTTTTCTTGTGTGGATTGTATGAGAGAAACTGTTATTATAGATAATACATATGATGAGCATACGAGTTGTTGATAATTGTGGGAACCAAAATAAAAGTATATGATTATAGAAGATTCTTTAAGGATTGATACATACAAAACTGAACGTTTATTGGAACTAAAACTATCGATAAATAAAACTTACAGATTTATTTCCCCCAAGATATTTACAGTTTAGTTTTTATTATAATAATAATAATCCTCCAATGATTCTAATGAACTTTAAATGCAGATTAATATTTTCCGTGAAACTGTGTAGAATATCGGTATCTAAGTAATAAATAATAAATGTGTTTTAATATTTATTGTAATGTATTACCAAGAAATTCGTGTGAACTGATAGTCTTCAGGTGTTAAAAAAGTCATGAATTTCAATAGAATCAATATTTTTTCTTAATATTGTCAGTGTATATCAAAATAGATAAGAAATGCGAAAAATAGATTAATACAACAAAAAAGGAAAATTCCATTCAATAATGTGTTTTTCATAAGAAATAGTTAATAGAAAACATTAAGAAAGTTAAAAAAAATACTTAAGTAAATACTATGTCATAATGACTCAGATTTATGCTTAAAATTACGAGAAGGATTGAATGAAGAATTCGTCAAGTTATTGTGTGTAGTGCCAACGTGAACTGTCTTCTGTTAAGGTAAGATTACTGAGCGTAATATTTACACATCACAGGTGACAGGTGGGTGGCTCCTCAGTGTTCAGAGAGCTGAGGAGTCACTCAGTGACTCAGTGTGTGTGTGTGTGTGTGTGTGTGTGTGTGTGTGTGTGTGTGTGTGTGTCCAGAGAACTCAACATTTGCTTCTTGTGTGTTAACACTGTTCTATGCACCGCAGTATCTGCGCTGGAGAACATGTGAGGACATGAAACATCAAGGAGTGAATCTGTACCTTTCAGAAAGCATTCCTCTTTCCCCGACTTACTCTCAGAATGGAAGTTGTCAGTTATCCTGGGTTAATAACCCAGGATAACGATGAAAATAAGACATGTGGCTTATTTACGCTGGGATTCTTCCGGTTCTCTCCTGCTATGTATCCAGCTTTCTGCTATGTGAACGTAAGAAGCAGGTTCAACGAGACAAATACCATGGAAGCTATTTACCGCTAGGTGAACAGGGGCAGTAGGTGTCAGTAGACATGACCCCGTGTTTACACTCTCACAAATCGGTCCGACTTGGACCATTAACTAGCGACTAGTTAATTGTCAAAAATTGAACCGAAACATCGGCATAAGTTTCACTCTCCTATGCGCGGTAATTTGTGTATTGTTCCAGTCACGGTATTGTGCCGTTTTATTCCTTACCCCGGGATCTTTACCGGGTTTTTGTGTTTGCATCTAAACATTCCGCCAGGAACCAACAAGTCACCTCCTAATCTAACCTACCCATGAACATCTAGGCAGAACTGGATGAAATCCGACTGTAGACAGCTCTTAGTAGAAAGTCTTGTTGAGATGCAGGTGGAACATTACTCTCAGTAGATAGTTGTAATTTAGATACTTCAAATCTTCCAGCAGTCTGGACCAGGTCACACTCTAGGGACCAGGTCACACTCTAGGGACCAGGTCACGCTCTAGGGACCAGGTCACACTCTAGGGACCAGATCACATTCTAGGGACCAAGTCACACTCTAGGGACCAGGTCACACTCTAGGGACCAGGTCACACTCAAGGGACCAGGACACACTCTAGGGGTCAGGTCACACTCTAGGGACCAGGTCACACTCAAGGGACCAGGTCACACTCAAGGGACCAGGTCACACTCTAGGGATCAGATCATAATCTAGGGACCAGGTCGCACTCTAGGGACCAGGTCACACTCTATGGACCAGGTCACACTCTAGGGACCAGGTCACACTCAAGGGACCAGGTTCACCCAGTGACACCTCACTAGTTCATAACCAATTAACTCAGGAGTTACTCGTTGTACAAAGTCCCAGGAATCACTGGAAGAAGTATCCTCCTTTATATTCACACATTAATACTTAATGGTAGGTCATTAATGTCCATTGGCCGCCATTAATACACAATGATCACCATTAGCACACAATGGCCATCCACTTTTTGTGGTTCCTGAGAGACTCATATGATAATTCTGTGTACTCATTATTCTTACAATGCGTGTCAATATACATATTCACTCTCTCTCTCTCTCTCTCTCTCTCTCTCTCTCTCTCTCTCTCTCTCTCTCTCTCTCTCTCTCTCTCTCTCTCTCTCTCTCTCTCTCTCTCTCTCTCTCTCTCTCTCTCTCAGGCAGAAGAGATTGGTAAATATTGAGCCGCAATGCTAATAAAGCCCCATTTTTTTCATGGCAATCTTTTCAGGGAAATCATGGCCCTCCTCCCGTGTCTGTCATGGACCTTCTTCCCTGGCTATCAGTTGTACTCTTTCCGTGGATATCATGGTGTTTCGGTGGCTATCATGGTATTCCTTTCGTAACTTCTATCATATATCTCCTCCCTGGGCCGTCATGGCCCTCCTCCCTTGGCCGTCATGACCCTAATCCCTGGGCCGTCATGGCTCTCTTCCCTGGGCCATCATGACCCTCCTCCCTGGGCCGTCATGGCCCTCCTCCCTTGGCCGTCATGGTTCTCCTCCCTGGGCCGTCATGGCTCTCCTCCCTAGGCCATCATGGCCCTCCTCCCTGGGCCTTCATGGCCCTCCTCTCGGGACCTTCATGGTCTTCCCATAACTTTGCCTCATGCAGGAACACTAAGGTTTAAGCTTCTCTGACAGCGTGTTTACCCTGGATTATATCATGTTGATTCCGCTCAAGTTCAGATTTATTCCTGTTCTCTTTGTGTCAGGCTTTTCTGAAAGCCTGTGTTGTAACCTACAGTCTCTGAGTCTCTATTTTGTAATCCCCAGACGGCGTGTGTTCTTATAACCCATAGCGTGTTAATTCACATAGTAACGCAGAGTGTATTGATTTAAGACTTACATGGCAAGGGTGTACACATATCAAATTAATGAAATGATAAAATTTTCAGAGGCAGAGATGGGAATGAAAATATCTGTGATAAGACGATCAGCAGGAGTTAGCAGAGAAGTCAGAAGGTGAAGAGAACTTTTCAGGGGAGGTGCTTTGATCACCAGTCTGTCTTCATGACGCTGCTTCAGGCTGAGGGACTGATCTCCTTCCATCAGAGCTGATGGACTGACAATCTACAATCAGGGATAATGGACCACCTTCTATCAGGGCTCAGGGATCGACAATCAAAAATCAAGGCTAATGGACTGATCACCTTCTATCAAGGCTGAAAGACTAACAATCCGCTCTCAAGGCTAAGGGACTGATTATCTTCGATCTAAGCTAAGGGACTGATGATTACCTTCAGTCAACACGGGACTAAGCACCTTCTATCAAGGCTGAAGGACCGAAGTCTTCAAAATTACCTCTCCACTTCCACTTCAACTTTCAAGGGGTCTTCATCCAAGAAATAAAAGCTACCCAGCACCATCCTACTTGAATGGTGCAGGAATCAAATTTCATTCCAGTAGGATCGTCTTGGGCTCGCCAGCTCAAGCCTACAGCTGACACTTGCTTGTCGTGCCAGATACAAAAACAAATATCAGCCGGTAGAATGACTGGAAAAAAGAACAGCGTTTGTTTTCGTTTCTATCTTCGTCCTGGTTTATCGCTAAAAATTTTCATAATGCCTGAATACCTGTGTGAGAGATGACGATGTGAGACATTGTGCGGAAAGCAATTTCTTGGAGAGATTCTGAGGAAAAGACGAATGATTCGATATCTAAGTTCTCTATTGAGTACAATTCATCTGCTGATTCGCAGCTGAATTCCTGTGCACTTTTTTTCAAAGAACAATGGAATTTTGGTCTTTTCATCTGCATGATAAGAACTTTTAAATATTTGTTAGTTCCACCTTTACAGAAATATTATCTAAAAATATAAAGAGTTTTGTTCACGTGGTTATTAATCGTAAGGAAACACGAATAACCAGAGGAATACATGAGTAGGTGTGTGTGGGTGTGAGTTGGACCCGACTAGCTTGTGCTCCTAAGTAAGATGTCGTGCTCCTTCCTTAAGTGAATGTGACCTGACCTGACTAGGTTCGGGCGTTGGCTTAAGCCGGCAGGAGAATTAGACCTGCCTCGCATGGGCCAGTAGGACTGCTGCAGTGTTCCTTCTTTCTTATGTTCTTAAGAATGGAGGGGGACTCGAACCATGGTCCTGGCTTGTAGCAACCCCAACCTTCTACTACTGTAAGGACACATGTTTTACTCAGATAAGTGATAAATTAGACACATGTGCAACACTTGGGTATCTTTATTGTGGGAACGTTTCGCCACACAGTGGCTTCATCAGTGAAATACAGAGAAAAATGGTGAAGATCAGTAGGAGGCTGAGGGACTGATTACCTCAAACTCCTGCTCTTCACCATTCTTCTTTGTATGGGACTGATGAAACCACTGTGTGGCGAAACGTTCCCACAATAAAGATACCCAAGTGTTGAATGAAAGTTAAGACACATGTGCAACATCTGGATATTAGGTAAGACACATAAGCAACAGTTAGACAACTTTATTCCGAAACGTTTCGCCTACACAGTAGGCTTCTTCAGTCGAATACAGAAAGTAGGCAGGAACAGTAGAGATGTGAAGACGATGTAATCAGTCCATCACCCTTAAAGTCGTAGAATTTGAGGTTGTCAGTCCCTCGGCCTGGAGAAGTTCAGTTCCATAGTCAGGAACTATCTGAAGGTTAAGCGACAGTGAGGAGACTTAAATCCTGAGATGAGAGTAAGACACATGTGCAACATCTGGGTATCTTTATTGTAGACGTTTCGCCATCCAGTGGCTTTATCAATACAAATTCTAGGACATAACTTGAAGACAGTAGAACTATGTACAGAAGATGAGGTAATCAGTCCCTCAACCTAGGAGTAGGTGCGAACAGCACCATAGTCGTGGAGATTCTGAATTCAGAATCTCCATGATTCAGAATCTCCACGACTATGGTGCTGTTCGCACCTACTCCTAGGTTGAGGGACTGATTACCTCATCTTCTGTACATAGTTCTACTGTCTTCAAGTTATGTCCTAGAATTTGTATTGATAAAGCCACTGGATGGCGAAACGTCTACAATAAAGATACCCAGATGTTGCACATGTGTCTTACTCTCATCTTGTCGGTATTATATACCATTTCGTACACGACTTAAATCCTGTCGGAAGGAGAGGTGCAGGGTAGTAGTAGTAGTAGTAGTAGTAGTGAGAGGCAACTGAGAGGTCATGTCCCTCTCAGATCCAACCCTTCTCACTTGAAAAGCTTGTCCAAGGTGTTTTCTGTATACCATTTGTATACCATTTTGATGTTCATCTTGTCAGACACTGCAACACGTGGCATCTTGGTACAGAAAACACCTTGGACAAGCTTTTCAAGTGAGAAGGGTTGGATCTGAGAGGGACATGACCTCTCAGTTGCCTCTCACTACTACTACTACTACCCTGCACCTCTCCTTCCGACAGTATTTAAGTCTCCGCACTGTCGCTTAACCTTCAGATAGTTCCTGACTATGGAACTGAACTTCTCCAGGCCGAGGGACTGACAACCTCAAATTCTACGACTTTAAGGGTGATGGACTGATTACATCGTCTTCACATCTCTACTGTTCCTGCCTACTTTCTGTATTCGACTGAAGAAGCCTACTGTGTAGGCGAAACGTTTCGGAATAAAGTTGTCTAACTGTTGCTTATGTGTCTTACCTAACAACCTGTCGGTATTGTATACCATTTTGATGTGTACGAAATGGTATATAATACCGACAAGATGAGAGTAAGACACATGTGCAACATCTGGGTATCTTTATTGTAGACGTTTCGCCATCCAGTGGCTTTATCAATACAAATTCTAGGACATAACTTGAAGACAGTAGAACTATGTACAGAAGATGAGGTAATCAGTCCCTCAAACTAGGAGTAGGTGCGAACAGCACCATAGTCGTGGAGAATCTCCACGACTATGGTGCTGTTCGCACCTACTCCTAGTTTGAGGGACTGATTACCTCATCTTCTGTACATAGTTCTACTGTCTTCAAGTTATGTCCTAGAATTTGTATTGATAAAGCCACTGGATGGCGAAACGTCTACAATAAAGATACCCAGATGTTGCACATGTGTCTTACTCTCATACCATTTTGATGTTCATCTTGTCAGACACTGCAACACGTGGCATCTTGGTACAGAAAACACCTTGGACAAGCTTTTCAAGTGAGAAGGGTTGGATCTGAGAGGGACATGACCTCTCAGCTGCCTCTCACTACTACTACTACTACTACTAAACCTGCACCTCTCCTTCCGACAGTATTTAAGTCTCCGCACTGTCGCTTAACCTTCAGATAGTTCCTGACTATGGAACTGAACTTCTCCAGGCCGAGGGACTGACAACCTCAAATTCTACGACTTTAAGGGTGATGGACTGTTTACATCGTCTTCACATCTCTACTGTTCCTGCCTACTTTCTGTATTCGACTGAAGAAGCCTACTGTGTAGGCGAAACGTTTCGGAATAAAGTTGTCTAACTGTTGCTTATGTGTCTTACCTAACAACCTGTCGGTATTGTATACCATTTTGATGTTCATCTTGTCAGACACTGCAACACGTGGCATCTTGGTACAGAAAACACCTTGGACAAGCTTTTCAAGTGAGAAGGGTTGGATCTGAGAGGGACATGACCTCTCAGTTGCCTCTCACTACTACTACTACTACTACTACCCTGCACCTCTCCTTCCGACAGTATTTAAGTCTCCGCACTGTCGCTTAACCTTCAGATAGTTCCTGACTATGGAACTGAACTTCTCCAGGCCGAGGGACTGACAACCTCAAATTCTACGACTTTAAGGGTGATGGACTGATTACATCGTCTTCACATCTCTACTGTTCCTGCCTACTTTCTGTATTCGACTGAAGAAGCCTACTGTGTAGGCGAAACGTTTCGGAATAAAGTTGTCTAACTGTTGCTTATGTGTCTTACCTAACAACCTGTCGGTATTGTATACCATTTTGATGTTCATCTTGTCAGACACTGCAACACGTGGCATCTTGGTACAGAAAACACCTTGGACAAGCTTTTCAAGTGAGAAGGGTTGGATCTGAGAGGGACATGACCTCTCAGTTGCCTCTCACTACTACTACTACTACTACTACCCTGCACCTCTCCTTCCGACAGTATTTAAGTCTCCGCACTGTCGCTTAACCTTCAGATAGTTCCTGACTATGGAACTGAACTTCTCCAGGCCGAGGGACTGACAACCTCAAATTCTACGACTTTAAGGGTGATGGACTGTTTACATCGTCTTCACATCTCTACTGTTCCTGCCTACTTTCTGTATTCGACTGAAGAAGCCTACTGTGTAGGCGAAACGTTTCGGAATAAAGTTGTCTAACTGTTGCTTATGTGTCTTACCTAACAACCTGTCGGTATTGTATACCATTTTGATGTTCACATCTGGATATCTTTATTGTAGACGTTTCGCCATCCAGTGGCTTTATCAATACAGATTCTAGGACATAATAGGAAGACAGTAGAACTATATACAAAAGATGAGGTAATCAGTCCCTCGGCCTTGGAGTTAGTGTTCACAGCATCGTGGTGGAGGAGAATCTGGAGCAAAGGCAAGAAGACTGACGTTTATATAGGCGTCAGTGGAAGGGACGGGCAGCAGACGAGGGCAGTCACTGGTAGGCGGGATTCCCCAGTGGAAGTAGGTCCTTCCCAAAGAGATGGGTTAGTTGCAGCAGCCGTGAAGAAGGTCTTGTAGATGTCCTCTGAACCAAGATTCCATGATGTTGCAGTGTCTGACAAGTTGTGCAAGAAAGGTATAAAATGTCGGTATTTTATACCTTTCTTACATACCCAAGTGTTGCACTTGTGTCTAATTTATCAACTTGTCGGTTCTCTGAACCACTTATCTACACTTATATATTTAAATAATCTCGATCTTTTCCAAGTGTGCAGCCTCTGTAGTTCACTTAGGTGTCTCTGAAGTGATACTTTTAAGTGGCTGCTGGAATATTTGTCTTTCTCCAGCGTTCCTCTTTATAACTTGACAAGACTTCATGCGATCGGCTTCAAATTTTCAACACTGATATAAGGTATACTGAAATAGATTCGTGGACATATATATTTCCGGATTTGGTTTCCGTGTGTTAATTTTAGAAACTTTCTCCTGATTGGTTCTCAACTTTCAATGCCTCCTAGAAGGTAAGTATTATTACTGAAGTGCGTGTAAGTGCCAATTATGGAATATAAATAATTATGGAAATATAAACACTTAAGCAGTATAATGTGATCCTTTATTGACTTGATAAAGCCCATTGTGTGGGCGAAACGTTGCCAATAAAGGATCATATTATACTGCTTAAGTGTTTATATTTCCATTGTGTCGGTATTTTATACCATTTATTTCCATCTTGCCAATTATACTTAGAAAAGTGTAGGTCTTTTCCGCAAAAAAAAAAAAAAAAAGATTTGAGAATGTCTCATCTGAACGACTTCATACTTTGGTAGGTAAGACACATGGGCAACAGTTAGGCAACTTTATTCCGAAACGTTTCGCCTACACAGTAGGCTTCTTCAGTCGAATACAGAAAGTAGGCAGGCACAGTAGAGATGTGAAGACGATGTAATCAGTCCATCACCCTTGAAGTCGTAGAATTTGAGGTTGTCAGTCCCTCAGCCTGGAGAAGTTCAGTTCCATAGTCAGGAACAGTTGCCTAACTGAAGATTGAGACACTTATGCAGCATATGGGAATCCTTATTCAGGAAACGTTTCGCCACACAGTGGCTTCATCAGTCCAATACAAAGAGGAAGGCGTAAGGAGAGGAGTAGTATGAGGTAATCAGTCCCTCAGCCTGGAGTCCATGTGTTCAGTCCATCAATCTTGTAGAATATTCTTGTAGAATATCTTGTAGTATATTCTACAAGATTGATGGACTGAACACATGGACTCCAGGTTGAGGGACTGATTACCTCATACTCCTCCTCTCCTTACGCCTTCCTCTTTGTATTGGACTGATGAAGCCACTGTGTGGCGAAACGTTTCCTGAATAAAGATTCCCATATGCTGCATAAGTGTCTCAATCTTCAACTTGTCGGTTTTTCAAACCATTCATCACAGTTGCTTAACTGTTGCCTATGTGTCTTACCTACCAACCAGTCGGTATTGTATACCATTTTGATGTTCGATTTCCTACTTTAATGGCTGATGCTTTTTATAAAATATGATGATACCTTCCTGGCTGAGGTTATGTTGGTGGAAATTTGCCAATATACCAACACAGTAAGAGAAATGGAATCGTTGGAGTCTGCCCGCGAACAGTAACGTGCATTTTACTTGGTCAGCTTGAGAGCTACGCTGGTGGTGTCGTCCCAGGAACCTTCCCAGGGATTTTTGGTGTATTCGAATTTGAATTTGCTAATTTTAACAAGGAAATTGATTTCTGATTTGCTTGAAACCTTAATCGTTGATTTTTTTTTGCCGTTCAGGTGATAATTTGTCTATATTACTGAAGGAAATGAAAAGACTGAATACTACGTTCTCATGTGATAATTTAGTAAGGCGTCTATCATCCCATAATGCTAACAATTTGAGAACGAAAGTCCGGAGAGACTTTAAACTTTAAGTGCTGATGCTTTTGGGGTTATTGATCTCTGTGCGATAACTGGAGAATGCTGCTTCTGATTGGCTTCAAACTTTCAGAGCGTATGTATCTCAGTGGAAGGTTCTAATTAATTTTGACCTTTATAGTTGCTAATTTGCTAGTTTCATTGAGAGAACTAGGGATAATAATTTCCATGTAATAGCTGGTGAATCCCTCTTCTGAACGGTTTGAAATCTTCACCGTTGGTATTTAACTGTATTAGAAAGTCAAGTTACACTCTGCACTACTTCTCTTGCCTGCGTTGAGGTAGAGGAGGCTGGGCTTATATAAGATACAGGGATCTGTTTCTTTGACCATAGTGTGACAGAAACATCTGGTTTAGTTGGAGCATCAGAGCGTAAAATGAAAGCTATATATATATATATATATATATATATATATATATATATATATATATATATATATATATATATATATATATATATATATATATATATATGTATATATATATATATATATATATATATATATGTGTGTATATATATATATATATATATATATATATATATATATATATATATATATATATATATATATATATATATATATATATATATATATATATATATATATACAGAGAGAGAGAGAGAGAGAGAGAGAGAGAGAGAGAGAGAGAGAGAGAGAGAGAGAGAGAGAGAGAGTAATGAGCTGGTAAAAAACATCATTTACCAGGGCGACCCAGTAAACAAAGGGCTTCGCACTGTTCGCTTTCAGACATAAGAGACGGGCAAGACTTTTCTATATCGAGAAAAAAATAAACTCACCACTTTAAAAACGTAAAGGAAATCCAATGAATTGACAATGATTTCCCAGTATCACTCAAGTAAATATTTGTGTAAGGAGTACACAGGATTCGATCTGGTGACCTCACAGACGAGGGTGACCGTAGCTATCACTAGGATACAAGGATCGTCCCTTCTAAGATTACTATTTATTCTCGAGCCTTAGTCACGAAAATACTTGCTAATGTTAAGGTAGCTGGCTGGCCCTGCATTAACCAGTGCCATTAAAAGCCACCCTGACGATTTATTGACGCACCTGTGTGTGTATGTCCTTACATGGTTGTTCTCGCTTACAATGGAACCTCGGTTTTCGAACATGCCAGACATCGAAGTAATTGGAGTCCGAACAATTTTGTTAAAAAAAAAAAATGATCTAGTCTTTGAATGTTTGTCTGGAGTGCGAACACGCTGATTTGTTTAAAATTCAGTTGTAAGAAAAAATTACAGGGAAGCCTTGTTTCAAAAATGCTTCGAAGTGACCTCTCTGACACTGACCTGACTCTCAGAGACTTTTGGAAAAGTCAGTTCAACATCCTCCAGTGTGTGAGGCTGATAATTAAAGCCTGGTAAATACTGTTTCGGACATCGAACTTTTCGCATTTCGAACACCACCAAGGAACCAATTAAGTTCAAATGCAGGGGTTCCACTGTATTTGTGGTTGCTCTGCCTCTTAATTTGCCACTTAGCCGGATTTACTCTTTCCTCTCGTGGGGAATGTCATACCAATTCTTCAAACTATGTATGGAACCTGTCTCCACCATTTCGCCAATGTCATTCTTTTTCCTGGAGTTGAAAATATGCTTCCTAATATCCCTGCAACTACTGTGTGTTTGGTTCATCTGTGCCCTTGTGTACCCATTTCTGGCCTCACTGTTCAATCTATCAGATCCTCTGAGTATGTCCCACACACACGTTTTGCATGTCGTTGTCACGTCTCCCTTGGTTCTTTTATCCTACGTGATCAAATTTAGTTATTTTACTCTCTTATGGGTTATTTCCTTCAGCTCTGGTACCAATCTCTTGATAAACCAGTTTCTTGATGTACTATACTTTACCAGGTGGGACATACAAAGAGTACAAAACCTTTATTCGGCGCATGTACACACCCTCATTGAAAGGCTATCTCGCCCAACCAGCAAACCAGGTACTAAGGGTTGATGATGGGGCCCCATTGTTCAATCAGTACCCAGGTTCCAGCCAATGGGAAGATGGTTTTGGCAATCGCAGAGGTGATGTGGGTACCACTCACCTGTCTGCCCTTGTCATTCCCATTCTAGAGCTGGTTGAAGCACGGTCTGCTCTCTAGTGGCATCTATTCTGCCTTGCTTACCGTGGAGTGCACTAATACCTATTGTTGTACATAGTGTATATAGTGTTCATACTTCTGCTCTAAATTGGTGAAGGATAATACAAGTCAAAAGTTTTTCTGCTGTGTTTATTTTGCTCCCTTTACACCCAGGATAACAGGCCTTTGGAACTCCTGGATTGTAATACCAGGTGTGGGTTACATGGCGGTGATGCATACTCCATGAATTTTTTCAGTTTAATACCCCCCATTTCTTAGTGTTTCTGAAAGGTAAGTAGGATACCCCATAAATTTTCAATACGATTGACAAATTAGGTCCAATAATTTCCTAACTTTCTTTAGGTGAAATAGAGAGTTGAAAAATTACAGTCAATATAAACAGGCATTCTTCATATGGGAATTAATAGGCAGAGTGAAGATCATATATAGTCCAACGTTTCCCATATACTCTACAGATTTGAGAATGCTTGGTCTCTAAATTTGGTCTCCCAAAATGGTCTTTAAGCTTGGTTTCCAAACTTGTTCTCCAAGGGAAAAATTGTCTTAACAGAGTTCGCAATCTGTCTCTTCTGTTTTTGTTTCTCAACTTGTCGCTGTTGCCTGCCTTTTGCGCCCGGGCATTCTCTTGTTATCATATTTGAAACCAGTTTCCCAGTTTATTTATTAAAGCTGGCAAAATTGGCACTTGCAAAACTAGAAACCAATCCGAAGCTTCCACTAAGAAACCAGTGTTGAGAGCTCAAAGGGGATCTGAGGAGAGATTATTCAGTTGCTGCACAATTAATATTCCAGTTCCATAAAACTGGCAATCTGGGACCGATTTTCGCGAGCGTATTCTTGAGCCAAATGTATCAACACTTGAAGTTTGAAGTCTATCAGAAAAGGCATTATCTCGTGGTACGATTAGATTTTTGCCACCGAAGTAGCTATAGTTGATTATGCACCCTACATCCATCCTGTGGACGGTAGCGCAAGAGCATACGGATACACAAAAGGCGTAGGAACTACGCCCCAAAAGGGTTAATTGTCCACTTATTGAGAAATATAGAGATAGTATAATAACCTATGTGACATGTCAAGATATCTTATTAATGAAAATAAGATACCAGATATACTAAGCAAAATTCTTAAATTTGCTTGTAACAGATTAGTAAACTGAAGATATGAATCCATATGTACTCCTGTTAAGCACATAGTGTTCATGACACTGACCATATGCCTGACCACATAGTTTGCATTTGGTTTGATCATCATCTGTATGTCTCCCAAACTGCTAGAAGTACTTGTAACCAAGCCTAAGCCTGGCCACTACAACATCAGTCAGTCTGTTCGCTTATCTACGTTTATGTTATCATGCTGGGTTAATGACCTACCTAGGCTTCTAATTGCATTCCTATAACGATCATTTTCATTAATACTTCTCTCCTAATATTATTCCTAATGCTAGACACATATATCAAAGTTATATTCTACATTCTCCTTCAGGGTACTCTTGGCTAACATATCAACTTTATCATGAAGGAGTAATCCAATCTATGATGGGATCCATAGCAATTGTATGTACATTAATTCCTTTTTCCCTGTTGTTAGAGTATCTATACCTCGCTTCTCCAATGAGAATGTTGGTACGAGAAATATTAATCTTCACGTTTTCTCTGCTATAACACACAAATAACCCGCACATAGGAGACTGAAAATTACGACGACGTTTAGGTCCGAGGTAGACCATTAACTAGTCACACAGAAGCGCGGAGATTAATTGAATGATTCGTCAGGAACAGCGTCCTGACACGGGTCTTCATCTTAAAAGAATGTCTTTAAAAATCGGAGCAAATCGGAGCTCGATAGATACGGCATCTTTACCTGTGGGGTAAATTAATGGGAATGTTAATAGAAAAGATGTGAAGGCAGGAAATCGATTCTCTGTTCTCCAGGAAGAGTGTACTTCAGTGAGGATGAAGGTACCACTGACTCCCCTGCTAATCAAGGTAAGAATATTCTGATTGTGGGAGACTCAGGTAAGATATATGGACCGTGCTTTTTGTGACAGAGATAGGAAGGTCAGACAGAGAGTGTGCATTCCAGGAGCTGGTGTTGGTGACATAGTCAGCAGGTTGGATAATATTATGTCAGGTAAGGGGAACAAGCCCATTATCTGTCTTAGTGCTGGTGGAAATGACGTCAGGAAGGGCAGGAGACTGGAGCTGCTGGATAAGTACAAGTCAGCCATAGATGTAGTCAGGTCTAAGGGAGGGATCCCAATCATATGTAGCATCTTGCCTAGAAGAGCAGTGGGCAATGAATGGATGTCTTGAGCAATTGGTATAAATTACTGGCTAGACAGGTACTGCAAGGAAATTGCAATCCTATTCATTGATAACTGAGACAAATTCTATGGCAATCGTGATATGTATGCAAGGGATGGGGTTCATCTGTTCGGGGCTGGAGCGGTTGCATTAGCCAGTTCGATCGAGGGGGTCGTTGATAACTTGTCTAGAACTTTAAAATGATAGATTATAGAGGTATGGGTGTTTGTGGGAAACAGTCAGGCTGCAGTACTAGGACTGAAAACTACAGATATTACCAGGACATCCCAGGGATATGTTTAAAAGACAATATTCAAAATAACGTTGCTAGTAAAGGCAAAGCAATTATTCAACAAGCAAAGAGAGATACTAGAAGGCAACGAAAGACTTGCTCCCTTAAGGTTTACTGTACAAATAGTAGGAGTCTAAGAAATAAGATAGATGAGCTAAGATTACTTGCAAGTGCAGGTAATATAGATATTATTGCTATAACAGAGACCTGGTTCAATTTGAAAGATAGAGAAATGCCTTCTGAATGCAACCTAGAGGGTTATAAACTATTCCACACTGATAGGGGCAACAGGAAGGGGGATGGAGTGACGATGTATGTCAGAGAAAATTTAAATTGCTGTGTTAGACAAGATGTAAGATTAGAAACATCGGACACAGACTCTGTTTGGCTACAGTATCTCGAGGGTTGTGAAAAATTAATTTTGGGTGTGATTTATAGGCCCCCAAACCTTGATAAGGAGTGCAGTAAGCTGCTATGGGGCGAAATTCATAAGGCATCTAGAAATGAAAATGTGTTAATGAAAGATTTTAACTTTAGACAAACTGATTGGAACAGTGTGACAGGTAATCGTGAGTCTAGTGACTTTCGTGATACGGTTCAGGATTGCCTTTTAAAACAGTTTGTGACAGAACCAACTAAAGGAAACAATCTGCTTGACTTGGTTCTTGCCAACAAAGAATCTCTAATTAATAATCTTGAGGTTAACGATGAGCTTGGGGAAAACAATCACAAATCACTTAGTTTCAATATACCATGGAAATACCCAGATAACTGCAATCAAGTCTCTGTCCCAGACATCCGCTTAGCCGACTTCATGGGACTGCGAAATTACCTGGGTGGGCTAAATTGGGATGACCTGACTAAGGGTCAGGTATCTGGTGATGGATGCCAATATGACTTTTTCAGAGCATAGTTATAGCTGCCCAGACAACTTTTGTTCCGATTAGGGAAATTAGATCTAATATAAATGATCCCAAATGGACAAACAATAGTTTAAAACATCTCACTGGCCAAAAGAGAAGCATATATAGGCGTATCAAAAGGGGGGATGGGCAGTTAAAAAAAAACAATATATTCAATTAAAGAGAGATATAGAAAAAGGAATTAGAGAAGCTAAAAGGGATTGTGAAGCTAAAGTCGCAAGGGATTCAAAGACTAACCCAAAAGGGTTCTTTCAGGTATACAGAAGTAAGATTAGGGACAAGATTGGCCCACTTAAGAGTAACTCAGGTCAGGTCACTGACAGTGATAAGGAAATGTATAAACTTTTCAACACTTACTTCCTCTCAGTTTTTACTCAGGAAGATACTAGCAAAATTCCAGAAATAATAAATTATGTAGAACAGGACGATAATAAACTATGCATGATTGGGGTAACTAGTGACATGGTCCTTAGACAAATAGAGAAATTAAATCCTAACAAATCCCCAGGCCCTGATGAACTGTTTGCAAGGATTTTAATTGAATGTGAAGAGGAATTTAGCATACCTTTGACTAATCTTTTCAATATATCACTGCAAACTGGCATAGTGACAGGCAAGTGGAAAATAGCAAATGTAATACCTATTTACAAGGCAGGTGACAGGTCCTTAGCTTCGAATTACGAATTAATAAGCCTTACCTCCATAGTGGGAAAATTTACGGAATCAATAATTGCCGAGGCAATTTGTAGCCATCTTGAAAGGCATAAATTGATTAATGAATCTCAGCATGGTTTTACAAGGGGGCGTTCCTGTTTTATGAATTTACTGACTTTTTTCACTAAGATATTTGAGGAGGTAGATCATGGTATTGAATATGATAATGTGTATAGGCTTCAGTATGGCTTTCGATAGAGTTCCACATCAGAGGCTATTGTGGAAACTTAAGACACACGAAATAGGAGAAATTTTTTCCTGGGTAGAGGCATGGTTGATAAATAGGCAGCAGAGAGTTTGCATAGCCGTGAAGAAAGTCATGTAGATGTCCCCTGAACCAAGACTCCACGATGTTGCAGTGTCTGACAAGTTGTACAAGAATGGTATACAATACCGACACTGTCAGACACTGCAACATCATGGAATCTTGGTTTAAAGGACATCTACAAGTCTTTCTTCACGGTCACTACAACAACTATTACAACTTACCCATCCCTTCGGGTATGATCTACTTCCACTGAGGAATCCCGCCTACCAGTGACTATGCCCTCGTCTGCTACCCGTCCTTTTCCACCTAACGATTAGTATATAAGCACCAGCCTCCTTGCCTCTACTCCAGAATCTACACGACTACGGTGCTCTTCACACTAACTCTAAGGCTGAGGGACTGATTGCCTCATCTTTAGTATACAGTTCTACTGTCTTCAAGTTATGTCCTAGAATATGCACTGATAAAGCACTGGATATCGAAACGTCTACAATAAAGATACCCAGTTGTTGCATATGTGTCTAAATCTTCATCTTGTCGGTATTGTATACCATTCTTGGACAATAGAAGTCCTCAGGTTGTTCTTCAACTCTACGTATCTTTGGTTAGGCCTCATTTAGATTATGCTTCACAGTTCTGGTCATCTTATTACAGAATGGATATCAATGCACTGGAAAACGTACCAAGGAGGATGACAAAGATGATCCCATGTATCAGAATTCTCCCCTGTTAGGATAGACTGAGGGCCCTGAATCTGCACTCTCTAGAAAGGCGTAGAATTAGGGGGAATGTGATTGAGGTGTATAAATGGAAAACAGGAATAAATTAAGGGGATGTAAATAGCGTGCTAAAAATATCTAGAATAGACAGAACTCTCAGCAATAGCTTTAAGTTGGAAAAATTCAGATTCAGGAAGGATATAGGAAAGCACTGGTTTGGTAATAGAGTTGTGGAAGAGTGGAACAAACCCCCAAGTACCGTCAAAGAAGCTAAGGCGTTGTGTAGTTTTAAAAATAGGTTAGATAAATACGTGAGTGGGTGTGGGTGGGTGTGAATTGGATCTGACTAGCTTGTGCAACTAGATCAGATGCCGTGCTCTTTCCTTAAGTAAATGTGACCTGACCTGACTATGTATGTATAATGTTCGCCAAGACCAAGGTCCTGGCACGGGTCTTAATCTTGAGATGACCCGTCTCTGGCTCCTGAAGGTGAACTGATTCTTCACTGTTGCAGCATATGCTGCTCAAGCACTGTTCAGGACAGCTCAGCTAGTGTGCCTCATAAGCGACCATGATTGGTACTGAGGTTACTCCATCTCAGCTGTTTCCTGAGCTGGGGACTGGGCTCTGTCCGCTCTGATAATCTGCACATTCATGACATCCACTGTCTCCCCCTCTGTCAGTAAGCATACCCTCAGGAGTGTGCTGACCATCTGCCGGAACATGCTCTGTTGTTCCGTGGAGGTGATTGTGTTGCAGATAATATCCGTAAATACATTGATTAGTTAAGAGATCCTCCCGGTTGAGGACCTGCGTTGTCGGTGGGTTCGATGCAGTGGATATTATCTGGGCTGTTGTATTCTGTGGGGACTGCTGAGGGTTGTATTTCTTCACTGTGCACACCGTGGCCTGTTGTTGTATGCCAAGTTGGGTAGCCGGCATCTGCTGGCGAGGTGCAGGCACAGCCTGCATAGTGGCTGTGCCGGGCAAGGAGTACCTGTGTTGCCGTGTTATGGCAGGTGGGGGCTCGTGTAGTGCCATCTGCTGATTGCGTTGCCCAGATGTTTCCTGTTGGCGCCGCTTGTTCCTCATGTTTTTGTTCCTTTGTTGCGGTAGTGGGGGAGGATGCTCATGTTCATGACGCCTGGTTGAGTCTTCAAGGGTCGAAAATTCCTGGACATTGAGTTGGGTTGCCTGATGAAAGTTCTGCAGTGTGGCAGGATTCTCTGCACCCTTCGTCTGCTGAGGGTGATGCTCTGCCATAGCCTGCTGTCTCGTTGTTGGCGTCTTCCAGGCCTCACGAATTTCAGCGAGCCTCTCGGGACATCGAGGGTTCCAGGCATGGTGTTTCTGCCTGCAATTCGG
>NC_091293.1:6070966-6105966 GCF_038502225.1 Cherax quadricarinatus
ATCAGGCGCATGTAACAGGGAGGGCACTGCAATGGATCAGGGAATACCTGACAGGGAGGCAGCAACGAGTCATGGTACGTGAAGAGGTATCACAGTGGGCGCCTGTGACGAGCGGGGTCCCACAGGGGTCAGTTCTAGGACCAGTACTATTTTTGATATATGTGAACGAATAGACTCTGAAGTGTCCCTGTTCGCAGATGATGTGAAGTTGATTAGAAGAATTAAATCGGATGAGGATGAGGCAGGACTGCAAAGAGACCTGGACAGGCTGGACATGTGGTCCAGTAACTTGCTTCTCGAATTCAATCCAGCCAAATGCAAAGTCATGAAGATTGGGGAGGGGCAAAGAAGACCGAAGACAGAGTATAGGCTAGGTGGACAAAGACTACAGACCTCACTCGGGGAGAAAGACCTTGGGGTGACCATAACACCGAGCACATCACCGGAGGCACACATCAACCAAATAACTGCTGCAGCATACGGGCGCCTGGCAAACCTGAGAATAGCGTTCCGATACCTTAATTAGGAATCGTTCAAGACACTGTACACTGTGTATGTTAGGCCCATACTGGAGTATGCAGCACCAGTCTGGAACCCACACCTGGTCAAGCACGTCAAGAAGTTAGAGAAAGTACAAAGGTTTGCAACAAGGCTAGTCCCAGAGCTTCGGGGAATGTCGTACGAGAAGAGGTTGATGGAAATCGGACTGACGACACTGGAAGACAGCAGGGTCAGGGGAGACATGATAACGACATACAAGATACTGCGGGGAATAGACAAGGTGGACAGAGATAGGATGTTCCAGAGAGGGGACACAGGGACAAGGGGTCACAACTGGAAGCTGAAGACTCAGACGAGTCACAGGGACGTTAGGAAGTATTTCTTCAGCCATAGAGTTGTCAGGAAGTGGAATAGCCTAGCAAGTGAAGTAGTGGAAGCAGGAACCATACATAGTTTTAAGGAGAGGTATGATACAGCTCAGGAAGCAGAGAGAGAGAGAGGACCTAGTTGCAATCAGTGAAAAGGCGGGGCCAGGAGCTGAGTCTCGACCCCTGCAACCACAATTAGGTAAGTACAATTAGGTGAGTACACACACACATACACCCACCCACACACACACACACACACACACACACACACACACACACACACACACACACACACACACACACACGCCCACACACACACGCACACACACACATAAGAACATAAGAACATAAGAACGAAGGAACACTGCAGAAGGCCTACTGGCCCATGCGAGGCAGGTCTAAGTCTCCTACCGGCTTAAGCCAATGCACCCAACCTAGTCAGGTCAGGTCACATTGACTTAAGGGAGGAACACGGCAACCGACCTGGTAGCACAAGCTATGAGGTCCTACTCACACCCACCCACATCCACTCATGTATTTATCCAACCTATTTTTAAAGCTACACAACGTTCTGGCCTCTATAACTGTACTCGGGAGTTTGTTCCACTCATCCACAACTCTATTACCAAACCAGTACTTTCCTATATCCTTCCTGAATCTGAATTTTTCCAACTTAAAACAATTGCTGCGAGTCCTGTCTAGGCTAGATATTTTTAGCACACTATTTACATCCCCTTTATTTATTCCTGTCTTCCATTTATACACCTCAATCATATCCCCCCTAATTCTACGTCTTTCTAGAGAGTGCAGATTCAGGGCCCTTAGTCTATCCTCATAGGGAAGGTTTCTGATACATGGGATCAACTTTGTCATCCTCCTTTGAACATTTTCCAGAGAATTTATATCCATTCTGTAATACGGTGACCAAAACTGTGCAGCATAATCTAAATGAGGCCTAACCAAGGATGTATAGAGTTGAAGAACAACCTGAGGACTCCTATTATTTATGCTTCTTGATATGAAGCCAAGGATTCTATTAGCTTTATTGCGAACACTTATGCACTGTTGTCTTGGTTTCAGATTACTGCTAACCAGAACTCCTAAATCTTTTTCGCAATCCGTAATATTAAGATCTACATTATTTAGTTTATATGTGGCATGGTTATTGTCCTGTCCAACATTTAGAACTTTGCATTTGTCTATATTAAACTGCATCTGCCACTTCTCCGACCACTGCATCAGTCTATTCAAATCTTCCTGGAGTGCTCGAATGTCCTCGTCAGAATAAATTCGACGGCCTATTTTGGTGTCATCGGCAATCATGCCGATGTCGCTCTTTATGCCCTCATCTATGTCGTTTATGTAGATTGTGAACAGCAGGGGGCCCACTCGTGACGCTTCCCCACTCTGATTTCTCCCCATTTATGCAAACTCTCTGCTGCCTATTTGTCAACCATGCCTCTATCCAGGAAAAAATTTCTCCTCCTATTCCATGTGCTTCAATTTTCCTCAATAGTCTCTGATGTGGGACCCTGTCAAAAGCCTTACTGAAGTCCATATACACAATATCATATTCATTACCATGATCTACCTCCTCAAATACCTTAGTGAAAAAAATTAATAAATTCGTAAGGCAGGAACGCCCCTTTGTAAAACCATGCTGAGATTCGTTGATTAATTTATGCTTTTCAAGGTGGCTACGAACTGCCTCGGCAATTATTGATTCTATAAATTTTCCCACTATGGAGGTTAGGCTTATTGGTCTATAGTTCGAAGCTAAGGACCTGTCACCTGTTTTGAAAATAGGTATCACATTTGCCATTTTCCACTTATCTGGCACCATGCCAGTTTGTAGTGATATGTTGAAAAGATTAGCCAAAGGTGTGCTAAGCTCTTCTTTACATTCCTTTAGGACCCTTGCATACAGTTCATCAGGGCCTGGGGATTTGTTAGGTTTTAATTTATCTATTTGCCTAAGGACCATGTCACTTGTGACCCTAATCGTGCACAGTTTATTATCGTCCTGTTCTACATAATTTATCATTACTGGAATATCGCTGGTATCCTCCTGTGTAAAAACTGAGAGGAAGTATGTGTTAAAAATTCTACACATTTCCTTATCACTGTCAGTGAGCTGACCCGAGGAACTTTTGAGTGGGCCTATCTTGTCCCTGATCTTACTTCTGTATACCTGAAAGAATCCTTTAGGGTTAGTCTTCGATTCTCTTGCAACTTTAACCTCATAATTTCTTTTTGCTTTTCTAATTCCCTTTTTTATTTCTCTCTTTAACTGAATATATCAATTTCTTAATTGCCCCTCTCCTCTTTTGATTTGCCTATATATGCCTCTCTTTTGACCAATCAGATATTTTAATCTATTGTTCATCCATTTAGGATCATTTTTGTTTGATCTGATTAACCTATTTGGAACATAATTTGACTGAGCAGCTAGAACTATGCCCTGGAAAGCATCATATCGGCAACCATCAGCACCTACCTGACCCTTAGTCAGGTCACTCACTCACACACACACACACACACACACACACACACACACACACACACACACACACACACACACACACACACACACACACACACACACACAGACACACCCACACACACACACACACACTCAGAATAAGAGTAGAAATAGCATAGACTTGAGTGCAAGGAGTAAAGCGGTAGTGAGGGATAACGTCAGACACTTAAGCTGAGACAAGCTAAATTTTACAACCTAGCTACTTTCTGAATTTTACAAGTAGAATCGATAAGTGTTACAAGTATTGGTAAGCTTAGAATTACTGGTATCTACCGGTGTTTATTAGCAGTATGGATACTTAGAAGTGGGGGCACACACACACACACACACAAACACACACACACACACACACACACACACACACACACACACACACACACACACACACACACACACACACACACACACACACACACACACACACACACCACAGAACTACAGGAGGCCAAGAGAGGAGTACGAAGAAAACAACAGGGTGATGGTGGACACACTGGCTGTGGTGGCAAGAAGAGCTCACTCGAGCAGAGCAAAGTTACTGGTAATGGGCGATTTCAACCACAGGGAGATCGACTGGGAAAACCTGGAGCCACATGGGGGTCCCGAAACATGGAGAGCCAAGATGATGGATGTGGTACTTGAAAACCTCATGCATCAACATGTCAGGGACACAACCAGAGAGAGAGGGGTGTTCACCCTGAGCAGTTCAGACATTGAGGACATCACTTACGAGAGGCCCCTTGGAGCTAGCGATCATGTGGTGCTGAGTTTTGATTATATAGTAGAGTTATAAGTGGAGAAGGTAACAGGAACTGAAGGGGTCAGGCCAAACTATAAAAGGGGGGACTACACAGTTATGAGAAACTTCCTGCAGGAGGTTCAGTGGGACAGAGAAATGGTAGGAAAATCAGTAAACGAGATGATGGAATATGTGGCAACAAAGTGCAAGGAGGCAGAGGAAAGTTTTGTTCCCAAGGGAAACAGAAATAATAGGAAGACCAAAACGAGTCCTTGGTTTACCCGAAGGTGTAGGGAGGCAAAAACTAAGTGCAACAGAGAATGGAAAAGGTACAGGAAGCATAGGACCCAGGAAAACAAGGAGATTAGTAGAAGAGCCAGAAACGAGTATGCACAGATAAGGAGGGAGGCCCAGCGACAGTATGAAAACGACATAGCATCGAAAGTCAAATTTGACCCGAAACTGCTGTATAGCCACATTAGGAGGAAGACAACAGTCAAGGACCAGGTGATAAGGCTGAGGAAAGAAGGTGGAGAACTCACAAGAAACGATCAAGAGGTATGTGAGGAGCTCAACACGAGATTTAAGGAAGTATTTACAGTAGAGTCAGGAAGGACTCTGGGGGGACAGACCAGATGGGGACACCAGCAAGGAATACACCAACAAGTGTTGGACGACATACATACAGATGAGGAGGAGGTGAAGAAACTGCTAAGGGACATCGATACCTCAAAGGCAATGGGACAGGACAACATCTCCCCGTGGGTCCTTAGAGAGGGAGCAGATATGTTGTGCGTGCCACTTTCCACAATCTTCAACACGTCCCTGGAAACTGGGCAACTACCTGAGGTATGGAAGTCGGCAAATGTAGTTCCCATTTTTAAAAAAGGAGACAGAAAAGAGGCACTAAACTATAGACCTGTGTCATTGACGTGTATAGTATGCAAAATTATGGAGAAGATTATCAGGAGGAGAGTGGTGGAGCACCTGGAACGGAACAAGAGTATAAATGCCAACCAGCACGGATTCATGGAAGGCAAATCCTGTGTCACAAACCTTCTGGAGTTTTATGATAAAATAACAGAAGTAAGACACGAGAGAGAGGGGTGGGTTGATTGCATCTTCTTGGACTGCAAGAAGGCCTTTGACACAGTTCCTCACAAGAGATTAGTGCAGAAGCTAGAGCATCAGGCGCATATAACAGGAAGGGCACTGCAATGGATCAGAGAATACCTGACAGGGAGACAACAACGAGTCATGGTACGTAATGATGTATCACAGTGGGCACCTGTGACGAGCGGGGTCCCACAGGGGTCGGTCCTAGGACCAGTGCTATTTTTGGTATATGTGAACGACATGATGGAAGGGTTAGACTCAGAAGTGTCCCTGTTTGCAGATGATGTGAAGTTAATGAGGAGAATTAAATCTGATGAGGACCAGGCAGGACTTCAAAGAGACCTGGACAGACTGGACACCTGGTCCAGCAAATGGCTTCTCGAATTTAATCCTGCCAAATGCAAAGTCATGAAGATAGGGAAAGGGCACAGAAGACCACAGACCGAGTATAGGCTAGGTGGCCAAAGACTGCAAACCTCACTCAAGGAGAAAGATCTTGGGGTGAGTATAACACCGAGCATGTCTCCGGAAGCACACATCAACCAGATAACTGCTGCAGCATATGGGCGCCTGGCAAACCTGAGAACAGCATTCCGATACCTTAGTAAGGAATCGTTCAAGACACTGTACACCGTGTATGTCAGGCCCATACTGGAGTATGCAGCACCTGTTTGGAACCCGCACTTGATAAAGCACGTCAAGAAACTAGAGAAAGTACAAAGGTTTGCGACAAGGTTAGTTCCAGAGCTAAGGGGAATGTCCTATGAAGAAAGATTAAGGGAAATCGGCCTGACGACACTGGAGGACAGGAGGGTCAGGGGAGACATAATAACGACATATAAAATACTGCGTGGAATAGACAAGGTGGACAAAGACAGGATGTTCCAGGGAGGGGACACAGAAACAAGAGGCCACAATTGGAAGTTGAAGAAACAAATGAGTCAGAGAGATATTAGGAAGTATTTCTTCAGTCATAGAGTTGTAAGGCAGTGGAATAGCCTAGAAAATGACGTAGTGGAGGCAGGAACCATACACAGTTTTAAGACGAGGTTTGATAAAGCTCATGGAGCGGGGAGAGAGAGGGCCCAGTAGCAACCGGTGAAGAGGCAGAGCCAGGAGCTAAGACTCGACCCGTGCAACCACAAATAGGTGAGTACAAATAGGTGAGTGAGTACACACACACACACACACACACACACACATACACACACACACACATACGCACTCACACACATACACACATACACACACACATACACACGCATACACACACACACACACACACATACACACACATACACACACACATACACACACACACATACACATACACACACACATGCACACACACATACACACACACACACACATACACACACACATACACACACACATACACACAGGCACACATACACACAGACACACACACACCCATACACACACATACATACACACACGTGCACACACACACACACACACACACAGACACACACACACACACACACACACACACACACACACACACACACACACACACACAGGAACAAGCACTTGTAAGCTGTAGTACACACGCAAACACACATATGCACAGGATTTCACACCGTCCTGTGAACTGACCATCTGAACCTCGCTCCTTCTCTCTCTCTCCCTCTCTTCCTATCCTAGGTAGAGACCTATCTCTCTCTACCTATCTCACTCTTTACCTATATATCTCTCTCTACCTATCACTCTCTACCTCTCCCATCTCTCCCCTCTAACATCTCTTCCCTCTAACACCTCCCCCCTCTAACATCTCTCTCCCTCTTACATCTCTCCCCTCCCATTATCACTCCCCTCTCACTTTTCCCATCTCTCTCCCCTCCTCCTCTCTCTCTCCCCCTAGCCTCTCTCTCCCCCTAGCCTCTCCCCTCTTGCTCTTCCATCTCCCCCCTCTTTCCCCCTTCTCCCCCTCTCTTTGCCTTCTCTCTCTCTCTCTCTCTCTCTCTCTCTCTCTCTCTCCCTCCCTCTCTCCCTCTCTTTCTCTCTCTCTCTCTCTCTCTCTCTCTCTCTCTCTCTCTCTCTCTCTCTCTCTCTCTCTCTCTCTCTCTCTCTCTCTCTCTCTCTCTCTCTTGCTCTCTCTCTTCCCCATTTTCCCTTCTCACTCTCCCCCTCTCCTACCCTTCCCTTCACTCTCTCTCCCCCTCTCTCACTCTCACTCTCTCTTCCCCTTTTTCCTTCTCACTATCCCCCTCTCTTTCTACCTTCCCTTCTCTCTCTCTCTCTCTCTCTCTCTCTCTCTCTCTCTCTCTCTCCATCTCTTCCCCATTTTTCCCTTCTCACTCTCCCCCTCTCCTTCCCTTCCCTTCTCTCTCTTTCCCCCTCTCACACTCTCTCTTCCTTTTTCCCTTCTCACTCTTCCCCTCTCTCTCTCCTTCTACCTTTCCCTTCTCTCTTCTCTCACAAAAAAGAATGAAATAAAAAAAATGGTGGGGACTCGCAGGAACCAAGGATCAGATGAGAATGGTTCTTGTAGGGAGGAGTGGATGGAGGAGCAGTGGAAAAGGATGGAACAAGAGTGGGAGAGAAAATTAGGAGAGCTTTCTGAAAAAATGGAGAAAGAGCTCTCTGTGAAATTGGAAAAGAGGTTGGAGAAGAAGACAAAGAATTGGGAGGCACAAGTCGAAACTGCAGTAGCCAAGATTAGGGTCCTAGAAGTTGAGATTAATAGGCTGAAGCGAGTTACAGGGGCAGTGACCAGAGAAGACACAGCATATGAAGCTGCGAGGCCGAACAGGAAGGAAGGAATTATGAATTATGCTAAGGTCATATCAGCCTGCCAAGGAGGGCCAAGGAGTGAAAGGGAAGAACAGCTGGGTGCAGATGGAGAGGGTGATAGGTCGAATGCTGAGGCACAACCATGCTATCAAGAGCCACTGGAAAAATCAAGGGAGAAACTGACCACATACAGGCAGGATCCAGAGTCACAGAGGGTGAGGCAATGGGAGGAGGAAAGGCAAAATCAGTGTTTATCCATGGGCATCAGGAGAGAGAGGAAAGGACACACACATTGAAAGGCAGCAGGAAGAAACAAAGGAGATTGAGAAAATCATCACTGAAATAGGTGAAGAGATGGACGAGATTGTAAATTTTCAGAGAATAAGGAGGTACTCGAAGGGGAGAAACCGACAAATCAAGCTGATTCTCAGGACGGAAACAGTGCGGAACAGGATCCTCCAAGAGAAACCACTATTGAAATACTCAGAAGAGTACAAGAGGGTGTTCCTAGACAGAGACAGAACACAATCAGAACGACAACAGCTGAGGGAGAGGACTAAAAAACGAAAGGAGCTAGGAAAAGAGACAAGGATGGAACCAGCAGAGGTCAGTCAGAGCAGAACAGAACAGCAAGGGCAAGCACACACACAACTATTCTCAGAACCATACAACCTATCACACCATCCCAACACACACTACAATCCATACCCACAGCCTCCACCCAACACCGAGCTATAGAATCCCACAGTATGCTACCAGGTCTCCCACCCTCACAGGCCCCCCAAACCACAGTGTTGGAAAGGAAACTGAAGGTATTGTACACAAATGCTGATGGAATAACAAATAAGTGGGAGGAGTGGCATGAAAGAGTCAAAGAGGCATCACCGGTCATCATAGCTCTCACAGAAACCAAGCTTACAGGTATGATAACAGATGCCATTTTTCCAACGGGATACCAAATCCTGAGGAAAGACAGAGGGAACAGGGGGGGTGGAAGAGTGGCATTGCTGATCAAAAATCGCTGGAGTTTTGATGAGCTGGAGAGAGGAGACAGCGGAGAAGAAAGTGATTACATAGCGGGAACGCTTCACTCTGGAGGTCCCAAGGTGGTAATAGCAATGATGTATAACCCACCACAGAACAGCAGGAGGCCAAGGCAAGAGTACGACGAGAGCAATAGAGCGATGGTTGACACACTGGCTACAGTGGCAAGAAGAGCTCATGCACGCAGGGCAAAGCTCCTGATCATGGGTGACTTTAACCACAAGGAGATCGATTGGGAGAACTTGGACCTGCATGGGGGCCAAGATACATGGAGGGCTAAGATGATGGAGGTGGTACCTGAAAACTTCATGTACCAACACGTAAGGGACACTACAAGAGAGAGAGGAGAGGATGAACCAGCAAGGCTGGACTTAGTATTCACCTTGAGTAGTGCAGATATCGAGGACATCACATGTGAAAGACCCCTTGGGGCCAGTGACCATGTGGTTTTAAGCTTCGAAAACACAGTAGAGCTACAAGTGGTGGGAGAAGCAGGAAGGCCAGGATGAATGAAGCCAAACTACAAGAAAGGGGACTACACAGGAATGAGGAACTACCTGAACGGGGTTCAGTGGGACGGAGAACTGGCAGGGAAGCCAGCTAATGAGATGATGGAATATGTAGCAACAAAATGCAAGGAGGCTGAGGAGAGGTTTGTACCCAAGGGTAACAGGAATAATGAAAAAGCCAGGATGAGCCCATGGTTTACCCAAAGGTGCAAGGAGGCAAAAACCAAGTGTGCTAGGGAATGGAAGAAATATAGAAGGCAAAGGACCCAGGAGAATAAGGAGAGCAGTCGTAGAGCCAGAAACGAATATGCACAGATAAGAAGGGAGGCCCAAAGACAATATGAAAATGACTTAGCAGCGAAAGCCAAGTCTGACCCAAAACTGTTGTACAGCCACATCAGGAGGAAAACAACAGTCAAGGACCAGGTAATCAGGCTAAGGAAGGAAGGAGGAGAGACAAGAAGAAATGACCGTGAAGTATGTGAGGAACTCAACAAGAGATTCAACAGAGGAGACGGAGAGGTGGGGCACACCACCATGTGCTGGACACAGTGCACACAACCGAGGAAGAAGTGAAGAGGCTTCTGAGTGAGCTAGATACCTCAAAGGCAATGGGGCCAGATAACATCTCCCCATGGGTATTGAGAGAGGGATCAGAGGCGCTATGTGTACCCCTAACAACAATATTCAATACATCTATCGAAACAGGGAGATTGCCTGAGGCATGGAAGACAGCAAATGTAGTCCCAATCTTTAAAAAAGGAGACAGACATGAAGCATTAAACTACAGACCAGTGTCACTGACATGTATAGTATACAAAATCATGGAGAAGATTATCAGGAGAAGAGTGGTGGAACACCTAGAAAGGAATGATCTCATCAACAGCAGCCAACAAGGTTTCAGGGACGGGAAATCCTGTGTCACAAACCTACTGGACTTCTATGACATGGTGACTTCAGTAAGACAAGAGAGAGAGGGGTGGGTGGATTGCATATTCTTGGACTGCAAGAAGGCGTTTGACACAGTTCCACACAAGAGATTGGTGCAAAAACTGGAGGACCAAGCAGGGATAACAGGGAAGGCACTACAATGGATCAGGGAATACTTGTCAGGAAGACAGCAGCGAGTCATGGTACGTGGCGAGGTGTCAGAGTGGGCACCTGTGACCAGCGGGGTCCCACAGGGGTCAGTCCTAGGACCAGTGCTGCTTCTGGTATTTGTGAACGACATGACGGAAGGAATAGACTCTGAGGTGTCCCTGTTTGCAGATGACGTGAAGTTGATGAGAAGAATTCACTCGATCGAAGACCAGGCAGAACTACAAAGGGATCTGGACAGGCTGCAGACCTGGTCCAGCAATTGGCTCCTGGAGTTCAATCCCACCAAGTGCAAAGTCATGAAGATTGGGGAAGGGCAAAGATGACCGCAGACTGAGTACAGTCTAGGGGGCCAGAGACTACAAACCTCACTCAAGGAAAAAGATCTTGGGGTGAGTATAACACCAGGCAAATCTCCTGAAGCGCACATCAACCAAATAACTGCTGCAGCATATGGGCGCACCTCAGAACAGCATTCCGACATCTTAATGAGGAATCGTTCAGGACCCTGTACACCGTGTACGTTAGGCCCATATTGGAGTATGCGGCACCAGTTTGGAACTCACACCTAGCCAAGCACGTAAAGAAACTTGAGAAAGTGCAAATGTTTGCAACAAGACTAGTCCCAGAGCTAAGAGGTATGTCCTACGAGGAGAGGTTAAGGGAAATCAACCTGACGACACTGGAGGACAGGAGAGATAGGGGGGACATGATAACGACATACAAAATACTTAGAGGAATTGACAAGGTGGACAAAGACAGGATGTTCCAGAGATTGGACACAGTAACACGGGGACACAGTTGGAAGTTGAAGACACAGATGAATCACAGGGATGTTAGGAAGTATTTCTTCAGCCACAGAGTAGTCAGTAAGTGGAATAGTTTGGGAAGCGATGTAGTGGAGGCAGGATCCATACATAGCTTCAAGCAGAGGTATGATAAAGCTCACGGTTCAGGGAGAGTGACCTAGTAGGATCAGTGAAGAGGCGGGGCCAGGAGCTCGGACTCGAGCCCCGCAACCTCAATTAGGTGAGTACAACTAGGTGAGTACACACACACACACACACACACACACACACACACACACACACACACACACACTCAAGGATTTGGACAAAGTATCTCTGTATTCCTGGCCTGGGAAAGGTGATAGAGGATATTGGATGTAAACAGAGACAGTTCCTTTTATCTTACGAATCACCCAGAGGCATGGAACATACTCAGACCTTAATGGCACGCATGACAGCCATAATGGATTACATGACCTTAATGGACCTCATGACCTTGATGGATCACTTGACATTAATGGATCACATGACCTTAATGGATCACATGACATTAATGGATCACACGTCCTTTTTGGATCATATGGTGTTAATGCATTCCATGGCCTTAATCCCTTCTTGGGGCAAATGGCCATAAAATTTGAATTTTGAACTGAACTCCATATATTGGATAGAGTAACTCAATATAAGGTCAATGAGCCCATATAAATGGAATTCTGATGGTTAGTTTTCAAGCAATTGCAAATCTGCACAGCCCTAATGTATTATGGCCTGCCCGTTTGTGGGAGTATAAATGTGGATGTTGCAAAATTGCAATGGTTAATAAAACAGCAAATAACTATTTTTTTTAATTTATTATACAAAAACATAAATGGAACTTGTATCCAAACCTTTTTTAGGTATTAGAAAAATATAAAAAGAAACAAAATTGCTACACTGACACATTGCAAAGGGATAAAATTTTCAAGCTCCATATTCCTGTATTCCCCGAGAAAGAACAGTCATTGTATATTACTAATTGCTAGAATGGAAGGATATGAAGCAATTTTTAGCCTTCTTTATGCATAGATTTACTTTGCATACAGAACAGTAAAATGACGATGTGGTATAATTGTTATTGTTGCTGCAATACTTACAAGTACGTACCTTACCAAGCACTGGCCAGTGAGGTAGCGTTTGATCAAACCTCACAGTGTCATCAGGCCTTATTGCACGTTGGTGCTGCATAGCAACTGGCAATTGCAAGCTTGGCAAATCATTAGTGTCACTATTGGAACTACTTTTTGAAGCTCTTGTAGTTGTTCTGCTGGTGCGTCCCAACTTATTTCCTTCGGATCTTGCAGTGATAGAGATATCATTCTTGAAACTCTTCAGTGGCATGCACTTAGTACTGAGTGATTTACAATCATGGCAGTAAAGAAGCCATGCATTCACAACAGCCAGATCAAGAACATAGGCAAACAGCCGCATGTACCAACGTTTAGATTTCATAGGTGTTTTGTGTAGATGCACCATCATGTTACTTTTGTCAATACCTCCCATGTGTGCATTATGGTTCGTGATGACTGTAGGGCAATGGACCTGGATTCTGGTCTTTGTATCCTTGTTATATCTGTCAACAATACACAGAGGATTAACCCCCAGATCATTTGTCACTGAAGTCACAATTTTGTTGTCCTTCCATCTTACAACAAGGATACCATCATTGGTGCTTTGGAAGTCAAAAGTGCCCCTGGGCACATTGCTTTTTTCCATTTGTTTGACAGGAACCAGGTTTGGCTTACCACATTTATTATCACGTACTGTTCCAGTGTATCTGCAGTTATACTTGTCTCTTAGTACCTTGACCTAAGGTAGGCTTAAAAGGAAACTGTCAGCATAGATTGCTGATGTATTTCTTTGATTGATAGTGGTTGCAAGTACCAGAACAATCTTTGAACTTATTGGTAGTTTTGTTTCTTCCTGTATCAGCTTTATGGGATGGCTGTCAAAAGTTGGTTTGCATTAATGCATGAGTATATCATGTATGAATCCATCTTCACTTGCATGACAAAACAGTTTGATACCCCACTTGTCTGGTTTGGTTTTGATGTACTGCCTTAGGTTTCCAGTGGTTTTACCCTTGAAAGTAACCATAACTTAATCAACAGACTGCTTGGGTGTAGGTGGAACTTTGAAGCAATCATTAGTTAGTGCAGTGTAAAGTGGCCTTATTTTGTGGAATCTGTCATTATCATTATTTAGTCTGTTATCATTGAAATGGATTGTATGCCTAAGCAACCTAAATCTCTTAGATCCCATGATATCTGCAACTTGGGATATCTTCAATGTATTTGCCCAATAGTCTTCAATGGCTGGGTATAAATTAATACCCATAAACAACAGAATACCTATGAACCTCAAGATTTTTTTCAGAATAAGTTGAAAAAGTAGTATGTTTTTATGCCTGGCATACAAGTTTGTTTGATATGTTGTGTTGTCTATCATGTCTTCAGTAAAGAAATCGGTAAAATATTCATATGGAGACCTAACTGCAAGAGGCTTTTCATGTTGGTATTCAGGCAAAGGGTCATTATGGATGTCACCACGGGTCCAGCTGGGGTTACTGTCAACACCAAGCTCATCAAGAATATCTTCTTCATCAGGCATCACCTCGATCCTAATACCTTTCTTTTTCTTGAATACATTTAGCTTTTTGGCTGGCGTTTCTTCCTTCTTATCACTTGACACCTCTGCATCTGGTGGCAAGTATTCATCACCACTTTCAAGCAATCCTGGGTCATCTACTTCTGGTTCTGAGTCACTTTCCTCCAAAACACAGACATATTTTGACTTGGTGTTGGAGGGCTCACCATAAAACTATTTCTCATTGATCTAAAAGGACAATAAAAACGTTCTGTACACATCCAGACCACTACAAAATTCATATAAGCAATAGAAATATTTTTTATAAATATTTATTTACTGAAATTGAAAACTGGCCCTAAAAGGGCAGACCAACATTTATTGAGGCCTCTTTTGTTGCACTTTTTTCATTTGCATGGTACACTCACATTATGCTTCACACAGCCTATATATATATATATATATATATATATATATATATATATATATATATATATATATATATATATATATATATATATATATATATATCAAAATATGCCTAAACTATTCATTTACGCATTAGACATAACAATCAGTACTTACCGACATTGTAGAGGATAAAATCCAAGGGTATTTGAATCTCACTAGATGAAAAAATGTTACTCTCGGCGACGCCAAGCCACAAGTGTTTACATCTTTGTCTCTCAGCCAATGGGAAGCAAGAACAGGACAGCACCACTTAGCTGAAGCGACTCAGGGAAGGCTTGTGATTGGTCAGAAATAAAGAACAGGAATCTAGATGCACGGCACGAGTAGGATGACACGCGCAGAAGAGCATGTGCTCAGGCCAACATATATGTGATCCACCCTTTATCACCCTTTGTCATGTGATCCACCCTTTATCTGGCAGGTCAACATATATGTTGGCCTGCCCGATAAAGGGTGGATCACATGACAAAGGGTGATAAAGGGTGGATCACTTTAATTGATCACATAACCTTAATGGATTGCATGGCCTTAATATAACTCATGACCTTAATAGATCAGATGGCCTTAATAGATCACATTTTTTAATGGATTCCATGGCAACGTTAATGGATCACGTAACCTTAACCAATCACATTTCATTAATTGATAACATGACATTAATGGATTGCATGGCCTTAATGGATTGCATATCATTAATGGATACATGACCCTAATGGATTACATGGCCTTAATGAATCACATGTTTTTAATGGATTCCATGACCTTAATGGCTCACGTGATAACTTTAATGGATCACATGACAACCTTAATGGATCACATGACCTTAATTGAGTGAATGGGATTAATGGATCACATGACATTAGTGAATCATATGACCTTAATGGATCACATGGCCTTACTGGATCACATGGCCTTTATAAATGGACCTCGTGACCTTTTTGGATCACATGGCCTTAATGAATCATATGGCCTTAATGCATCATTTGATCTTAATGGATCACATGGCCTTAATGGATCACATGACCTTAATGAATGACATGACCTTAATGAATCACATTAATGGATCACATGACCTTAATGGATTATGTGGTTTTGGATTTCAAGGCCTTAGTGGATCAAATGACCTTAATGGATCTCATGACCTTAATGACTCACATGACAATAATAGATCATATGACCTAAGTGGATCACATGACCTTAATGAACCACATGACAATACTACTTCATATGACCTTAATGGATCACATGATCTTAATGGATTACATGATGATTTTAATGGATCAAATGATGACTTTAATGGATCACATGAACTTAATGGATCGTGTGACGACCTTAATGGATAACATAACCTCAATGGATCACATGATCTTAACGGATTACATGACGACTTTAATGGATCACATGATGACTTTAATGGATCATATGACCTTAATGGATAGCATGACGGCTCTAATGGATCGGATGACGCCCTTAGTGAAAAACATGACATTAGTGGATCGCATGACGACCTTAATGGATCACATGACTTTAATGTATCACATTACTTTAATTGATCACATCCCCTTAATGGATCACATAACCTTAATGGATCACATGATTATAATGGATCACATGACCTTAACGGATCACATAATCTTAATGGTTCACATGATTATAATAGATCACATGACCTTAATGGATCACATAACCTTAATGGATCACATGATTATAATGGATCACACGACCTTAATGGATCACATAACCTTAATGGATCACATGATTATAATAGATCACATGACCTTAATGGATCACATAACCTTAATGGATCACATGATTATAATAGATCACATGACCTTAATGGATCACATAACCTTAATGGATCACATGATTATAATAGATCACATGACCTTAATGGATCACATAACCTTAATGGATCACATGATTATAATGGATCACATGACCTTAATGGATCACATAACCTTAATGGATCACATGATTATAATGGATCACATGACCTTAATGGATCACATAACCTTAATGGATCACATGATTATAATGGATCACATGACCTTAATGGATCACATAACCTTAATGGATCACATGATTATAATGGATCACATGACCTTAATGGATCACATAACCTTAATGGATCACATGATTATAATAGATCACATGACCTTAATGGATCACATAACCTTAATGGATCACATGATTATAATAGATCACATGACCTTAATGGATCACATGAACTTTATTGGCCACATGATTTTAATATATTACTTTAATGGAACATATGACCTTAATGGATCACATGATGACTTTAATGGATCATATGACCTTAATGGATAGCATGACGGCTCTAATGGATCGGATGACGCCCTTAGTGAAAAACATGACATTAGTGGATCGCATGACGACCTTAATGGATCACATGACTTTAATGTATCACATTACTTTAATTGATCACATCCCCTTAATGGATCACATAACCTTAATGGATCACATGATTATAATGGATCACATGACCTTAACGGATCACATAATCTTAATGGTTCACATGATTATAATAGATCACATGACCTTAATGGATCACATAACCTTAATGGATCACATGATTATAATGGATCACACGACCTTAATGGATCACATAACCTTAATGGATCACATGATTATAATAGATCACATGAGATTAATGGATCACATAACCTTAATGGATCACATGATTATAATAGATCACATGACCTTAATGGATCACATAACCTTAATGGATCACATGATTATAATAGATCACATGACCTTAATGGATCACATAACCTTAATGGATCACATGATTATAATGGATCACATGACCTTAATGGATCACATAACCTTAATGGATCACATGATTATAATGGATCACATGACCTTAATGGATCACATAACCTTAATGGATCACATGATTATAATGGATCACATGACCTTAATGGATCACATAACCTTAATGGATCACATGATTATAATGGATCACATGACCTTAATGGATCACATAACCTTAATGGATCACATGATTATAATAGATCACATGACCTTAATGGATCACATAACCTTAATGGATCACATGATTATAATAGATCACATGACCTTAATGGATCACATGAACTTTATTGGCCACATGATTTTAATATATTACTTTAATGGAACATATGACCTTAATGGATCACATGACATTAATTAACGATCATATGATTTTAATGGATCGGAAGGCAGCCTTATAAAAATTTACTGAATTGTATGAAAGCCTTTATGAATGACCTGAAAGCCTTAATGAATCACCTGAAAGCCTTAATGGATCACCAAAAAGCCTTAATGGATCACCTGAAAGCCTTAATGGATCACCAGAAAGCCTTAATGGATCACCTGCAATCCTTAATGGATCACCTGAAATCCTAATTGGATCACCTGAGAGCCTTAATGGATCACCTGAAGGCCTTATTGGATCACCTGAAAGCCTTAATGGATCACCTGCAATCCTTAATGGATAACCTGAAAGCCTTAATGGATCACTAGAAAGCCTTAATGGATCACCAGAAATCCTTAATGGATCACATGAAAGCCTTAATGGATCACCAAAAAGCCTTAATGGATCACCTGAAAGCCTTAATGGATCACCTGAAAGCCTTAATGGATCACTAGAAAGCCTTAATGGATCACCAGAAATCCTTAATGGATCACCTGAAAGCCTTAATGGATCACCAAAAAGCCTTAATGGATCACCAGAAATCCTTATTGGATCACCTGAAAGCCTTAATGGATCACCTGAAAGCCTTAATGGATCACTAGAAAGCCTTAATGGATCACCAGAAATCCTTAATGGATCACCTGAAAGCCTTAATGGATCACCAAAAAGCCTTAATGGATCACCTGAAAGCCTTAATGGATCACCTGAAAGCCTTAAAGGATCACCAGAAAACCTTAATGGATCACCTGAAAACCTTAATGGATCACCAAAAAGCCTTAATGGATCACCTGAAAGCCTTAATGGATCACCTGAAAGCCTTAAAGGATCACCAGAAAACCTTAATGGATCACCTGAAAACCTTAATGGATCACCAAAAAGCCTTAATGGATCACCTGAAAGCCTTAATGGATCACCTGAAAGCCTTAAAGGATCACCAGAAAACCTTAAAGGATCACCAGAAAACCTTAATGGATCACCTGAAAACCTTAATACATCACCTGAAATCCTTAATAGATCACCTGAAAGTCTTAATGGAATACATTAACACCTTAAAGTAGCCCATTAACACCTTTAATGTAATGACCAGCAAGACCTTAATGAAACATTATGACCTTAATGGAACACATCAGAAGGACTTAATGGAACATAATAACACCTAAATGGAACACATCAGCGGCTTAATAGAACGGAGAGAAGATTACCGCCTCGTTTTTCTCTGAGACTCTCTTTCCGGAGCACAAAATATGAGAGCTTCCGTATGGACGCATTTTATCTTATGCGTCACGAATACGAATACTGAGAGAGAGAGAGAGAGAGAGAGAGAGAGAGAGAGAGAGAGAGAGAGAGAGAGAGAGAGAGAGAGAGAGAGAGAGAGAGACAGGCAGACAGACAGACAGACAGACAGACAGACAGACAGACAGACAGACACAGGCCGACAGACTGTCAAGAAGTTGTCAGAAACAGAAATGGTGAGAAAGCTACAATGGCAATTTTCACCATTATTATTATTATTATTATTATTATTATTATTATTATTATTATTATTATTATTATTATTATTATTATTATTATTATTATTATTATTATTATTATTATTTAGAGAATACTGAAGAAATTTCTTGTAAAATATGAAAGCCTCTGAGTATACGAGATGAGTAACAAGTTTCTCATATATACAGAGAGTGTATATACACGGCATTGGGTTTATCTCTGGGTGTATATACAGGGACAAGTGTGATTATCTTTGTATATATTTGTATATATCTCTGCATGTATCTGTACGCCGAGAGGCAGCTGCTCTTAATGTCTGTGTGAGAGAAATTCTCGTGATGCGGATGTTAATTGTATGACGACCCACTCAGAGGCTTATTAAGGTCATCTTAAATATGGTATCCTTGACTCAAGGTCACACAGTGTGTCCTTGACTCAAGGTCACGCAGTGTGTCCTTGACTCAAGGTCACACTGTGTGTCCTTGACTCAAGGTCACACCGTGTGTCCTTGACTCAAGGTCACACAGTGTGTCCTTGACTCAAGGTCACACTGTATGTCCTTGACTCAAGGTCACACCGTGTGTCCTTGACTCAAGGTCACACAGTGTGTCCTTGACTCAAGGTCGCACTGTGTGTCCTTGACTCAAGGTCACACTGTGTGTCCTTGACTCAAGGCCATACTATGTGTCCTTGACTCAGGGTAACTGTGTTCTAAGCTCAAGGCTATAGTAGAGCACTTGGGATTTGGCTGTAGGTATACATGTGTATCCATGTAAACCAGCTATCCGGGATAGCAGCCTTGCATCTACCGAGCCACTTCAGTGGACTAAAGAAAGGGCGACTGGATACCAGCTACAAAGCATTCCTCCTTCTGCCACCACCCCCAGAATCCGAAAGGCAGCCTCCAGAGATACACCCGTCACCCGAAAGACACCCAAAGCCACCCCCTGGGAGACCAGAGAGAGGTTGGGACATCCCCAGGTGATCCAGATTCCATGGCAAACTACACCACTACCACAGACCTCAATGGAATGGGATGGACCCCGGTACCCTTCCCCCGACCTAGGAACTAGAGTGCCTGTGGGAAGAATCCCTAAGGCTGAAAACAGGAAAGGCTTAGGAGAGGGATGGGGAGAGGAGGAAAGGGAAAGAGGGGATGGGGAGGATGAGGTAAGGAAGGGAGGATTGAGGGTAATTAGGTTCGGTCTGAGGAAGAAGACCAAAATGTCCAATTCCTCAGACCGATAGCCTCTCTACCGCGACAAGGAGCCCCCCATAAAGAGGATTTGAAGGTAAATACTATATATAAAAACAAGGTATGGAAAATCCCTTCAGTCCCTTACTCAGCAATTTGTATATGGAATTCTATGAGGCTAGATTCCTTGAAGATATTCTTCCAAGGAGAGCTAAGTGGCTCAGATACCTAGACGATGTTCTTTGCTTTTGTCCTAGGGATCACAATAATGATGAGTTTCTACCTAGTCTTAGTAATTTAGTACCTTCTATTATGTTCACAGTTGAGTAGGAAACGGAACAAAAATTATCTTTCTTAGATATTTTCATCTATCGTGTTGACAGGAGATTTAAATTTACAGTTTACTGGAAGTCAACTAATGTGTCATGTATTCACTATTATTACAGTCACGAGTCTGGAGTTAAAAGAAATGTTTCCTCACAATGTTCTTGAGAGATTTACGTACCTGTAGCCTAGAGTATTTAGAGGATTAAATTAATATGATATTTAACATAGCCACAAAAATGAGATATCACAGAAATTTTGTTGAGAAGGCCTTATTGTTAGCTACGAAGACTTTCAGTAAGACTGAACCTAGAGAAGTGTCTTCCAGAGAAAAAGTACTGGCTTTGCTTTACAATGGGAATTTGGTCAGCCTGTGTGATGCACTACAAAAGCTCACTATAAATATTGTGTTCAATAACAATAGGACATTGAATTAGTAGTTGATTAAGAACACACTGTCCAAGAGGGTTGGTGATTTTCACAAGGTCCATGCCCTCTATACCCTCTTTCATACGTTTGAAAAGCAAGTAAACCACTGGAAACCAGATTAGCCCAACATCAGTACTCATTTAGTATGGTCAAGGAGTCAAATACAATCTTCAACCATGTCTGTACCTGTAATCACCCGCTGCTCAGGTCATTGTACCCAGTAGGTCCGTCATGGAAAGAAACATAATTGAATCCTCGCCCTTGAAACATGATAGGAATGTCTTATATAATTCAAGTCATGGGTTGTACAGACTTGACAGTGATTTAATGGAGTCTGTTGTGCAGAATCTTAAGCAACAGCGATATACAAAATGGCAGAATTGCTCATTATGCCACGGGCCTTCTTGAGGATTTGGTGGCATTAGACCCTTGTTCTCCTCCCCCTGTCCTGCATATTTTACCCATCCGAGAACGCGTTCTGCCCGTCCGTATCATCGTATATGGGGAATTGTGTGCTGTTGTGAGGGAGAATATGTCCCAGCTGGGTCTTAATTTCTCTGTTTCCGTTCTTGAGGGTACAATGTAATAAGCAGTAAACAGAAGTAAGCCTATTCAGGTACAACTGCATATAGGTACAGGTATGGGTACACAAGTTTAGGTGAGTGCAACTAGTTTAGGTGAGTGCAACTTTTTTAAGTGATTGCAACTAGCTTAGATGATAGCAACTAGTTTAGGTAATTGCAACTTGTTTAGGTGATTGCATCTATCATACATAGCATATGTATGAATTGCCTAGGATGGCCCAAGAAGGTTAGGCGGAGTGATCTATCACCACTGAAGTCCTAGTGATGGGAGACACTCAGGGGTTCCTGGATCATTATCAAAAATGAAGCGCTAAACTACAAGGGACATACAGCTGGGGTTCCTAGAACATCTCGAAATATACAAGTGCAGGTGACTGCAACTATCACGCATATAGGTAATTGCATATTTCATACATAGCAATGTTACAAATTGCAATGTCCATGTGTATAGACATCAAGAGAGAAAATTACATCAACTTACTGATCCTCCTCTAACATCGAGCCTGTTTCTGGTTATGTAACAGTTTGTCAGAATATAATCGAGTCCAGTTATCCCTTGAATTTGAGTGAAATATTAATAGTGTTTTGGGATGACAATATATATATATATATATATATATATATATATATATATATATATATATATATATATATATATATATATATATATATATATATATATATATATACATATATATATATATATATATATATATATATATATATATATATATATATATATATATATATATATATATATATATATATATATATATATATATATATATATATATATATATATATATATATAATTATCACACTGGCCGATTCCCACCGAGGCAGGGTGGCCCGAAAAAGAAAAACTTTCACCATCATTCACTCCATCACTGTCTTGCCAGAAGGGTGCTTTACACTACAGTTTTTAAACTGCAACATTAACACCCCTCCTTCAGAGTGCAAGCACTGTACTTCCCATCTCCAGGACTCAAGTCCTGCCTGCCGGACCTGAGTCCTGATATATATATATATATATATATATATATATATATATATATATATATATATATATATATATATATATATATATATCAATAACAACACTGCGACTACCTGAGGATTCGAACCCACGTCGTTTTGACCCTGCCTCATGGTGAGCGAAAATCATATGACGCTCTAACCCACTTGACCACACAATCCTACAAGAATCAAACACCCAGCAGAGTTAGGTGTTTTACCTTGATCCAAGGACATACGGTGGTGTGGGCGCCTCTGAGCTGATTTCATTCTAATTCCCGTTTGGTGTACTAGCCTTCACAAGCAGTATATATATTATTGTGACCACGAACAAGTGGTATTGAATCAATAGCAACACTGCGACTAGCCGAGCATTCGAACCCACATCACAGTATGTCCTCAGATCAAGGTAAAACATTTAGCTGTGCTGGTTGCTTGATTCTTGTAGGATTGAGTGGTTCAGTGGATTAGAGTGTCATGTGATTTTCGATGGGTTCGAATTCTCGGCTAGTCGCAGTATTATTATTGATTCAATACCATTCGTTCGTGGTAATAATATATATACTGCTTGTGGAGCCTGTTACATCAAACGGGGATTAGAATGAAATTATCTCAGAGGCTCCCACACTACTGTATGTCCTCGGATCAATGTAAAACACGTAGCTCTGCTGGGTGGTTGATTCTTGTAGGAATGTGCGGTCCATATATATATATATATATATATATATATATATATATATATATATATATATATATATATATATATATATATATATATATATATATATATATATATATATACATATATATATATATATATATATATATATATATATATATATATATATATATATATATACATATATATATATATATATATATATATATATATATATATATATATATATATATATATATATATATATATATATATATATATATATATATATATATATATATATATATATATATATATATATATATATATATATATATATATATATATATACCCTTCTTGGGAGCACCGCTGGGTCACCAGGCCATCGACACAGTCCTCAAGGACAAATTGAATGACCTGATGAGAATGGAGGAGAGAATAAGCAATCTTGATGCCCATGATGCTCTGTATCTCCTCACAAAGTGCCTTACTATTCCAAGACTCACTTACTTCCTGAGGTGTGCACCCTCTTTTGACAACCCAACACTCGACGAATATGACGCACACCTGAGGCACTGAACCTGTCACTAGAGGATCAGCAATGGGATCAGGCAACCCTCCCAGTGCGACTGGGAGGTATAGAGGTGCGCAAAGCAACGCATGTTGCTTTACCTGCTTTTCTGTCTTCGTGTTTGGCTTCCCGAACGCTTGAGAGACGTGGTAGGAGCTCAAGACCTAAGGTTTACTGAAGCAGCGATTCGGTGGGACACCCTTACAGATTCCTCCAGTAGACCAGCTCCTACCAAAGAACACAAACAGTCCCACTGGGACAAGCCGATCATGGAAAAAATCGCCAACACAATGCTCTCCAACGCCTCAGGAAAGGACAAAGCTCGTCTCCTGGCAGTGAAGGCACCACACTCAGGAGATTTCCTGTTAGCTGTTCCCAATTCCTCCTTGGGCACTCGATTAGACCCACAGGCCATTCGGATTGGTGTTGCTCTTCGCCTAGCCGCCCCCATCCTCACCGAACATAGGTGTATTTGCGGCAGGGCGACAGCTGATCAATTAGGACTTCATGGTCTCGTGTGTCACACAGCAGAAGAGAAGTATGCCAGGCATGAGGAGGTCAATGACATCATAAAGAGAAGCCTCGCCACAGCCCGTTGCCCAGCTCAACGGGAACCCCAAGTGCAGAGGTCTGACGGAAGTCACAAGCGTCCTGATGGAGCCACTGTGCTACCTTGGAAGGATGGAAAGCAGATTGCCTGGGACTACACATATGCCGCCACATTGGCAGACACCTACTTGCCACACTCCGTAGTGGAAGGGGGTGGAGCTGCCAGCCACAGGGAGATCCAGAAGATCCGCAAATATGAAGACCTTCCCCCTTGCTATACCTTCATCCCAATAGGGTCGGAGACCCTTGGAGCATGGGGCAAGTGTGCTCTAAAGTTCCTAATAGAGTTGGGTGAAAAGCTCATCATAGAAACCAAGGACCACAGGGCGACCAGCTTCCTCTTTCAGAGACTCAGTGTTGGGATCCAGAGAGGAAATGCCTGCAGCATTCTGGGCACGCGGCCCACCGACGGGGAGCTGGACGAAGCATTCGAGATGTAGCTCTGGGTTACCTATGTTGTTTTACTTTCTATCGTATTTTTGTGAATGTTTTGTCAATGCATTTTGTCTTTAAATAAAATATATATAAAATACAGGGGGTGGTAGGAGAAAATTCTCAAACAGCTTCAGGAAGAACTTTGAGTTTTCCCTGAAGCAAGTTTATTCTTTTCTCTGAGGATGAGGGTCCCCAGGACAGTTCTAGAGGTGGTACCTCCCTATATATATATATATATATATATATATATATATATATATATATATATATATATATATATATATATATATATATATATATATATATATATATATATATATATACCTAACAATTCGCAAATAGGCGAAATTATTTACAAACGTCGTCTCTACGTCCACAGCCGGACACGTACCTGCAAACTCTGTATCAGCGTAACCAGTACTTTAGCACTGAGCTTGACCCCATACTTACCTGGGATCTAGCTCCGTGGTAAAGTACTGGTTACTCTCATATAGAGTTTGAAGGTTCGAGTCGTGCTGTGGACGTAAAGACAATGTTCATATATATATATATACATATACATATATATATATATATATATATATATATATATATATATATATATATATATATATATATATATTTATATTTATATGTATATATATATTTTTTTTATTATTAACACACTGGCCGATTCCCACCAAGGCAGGGTGGCCCGAAAAAGAAAAACTTTCACCATCATTCACTCCATCACTGTCTTGCCAGAAGGGTGCTTTACACTACAGTTTTTAAACTGCAACATTAACACCCCTCCTTCAGAGTCCAGGCACTGTACTTCCCATCTCCAGGACTCAAGTCCGGCCTGCCGGTTTCCCTGAATCCCTTCATAAATGTTACTTTGCTCACACTCCAACAGCACGTCAAGTATTAAAAACCATTTGTCTCCATTCACTCCTATCAAACACGCTCACGCATACCTGCTGGAAGTCCAAGCCCCTCGCACACAAAACCTCCTTTACCCCCTCTCTCCAACCTTTCCTACGCCGACCCCTACCCCGCCTTCCTTCCACTACAGACTGATACACTCTTGAAATCATTCTGTTTCGCTCCATTCTCTCTACATGTCCGAACCACCTCAACAACCCTTCCTCAGCCCTCTGGACAACAGTTTTGGTAATCCCGCAACTCCTCCTAACTTCCAAACTACGAATTCTCTGCATTATATTCACACCACACATTGCCCTCAGACATGACATCTCCACTGCCTCCAGCCTTCTCCTCGCTGCAACATTCATCACCCATGCTTCACACCCATATAAGAGCGTTGGTAAAACTATACTCTCATACATTCCCCTCTTTGCCTCCAAGGACAAAGTTCTTTGTCTCCACAGACTCCTAAGTGCACCACTCACTCTTTTTCCCTCATCAATTCTATGATTCACCTCATCTTTCATAGACCCATCCGCTGACACGTCCACTCCCAAATATCTGAATACATTCACCTCCTCCATACTCTCTCCTTCCAATCTGATATTCAATCTTTCATCACCTAATCTTTTTGTTATCCTCATAACCTTACTCTTTCCTGTATTCACCTTTAATTTTCTTCTTTTGCACACCCTACCAAATTCATCCACCAATCTCTGCAACTTCTCTTCAGAATCTCCCAAGAGCACAGTGTCATCAGCAAAGAGCAGCTGTGACAACTCCCACTTTGTGTGTGATTCTTTATCTTTTAACTCCACGCCTCTTGTCAAGACCCTCACATTTACTTCTCTTACAACCCCATCTATAAATATATTAAACAACCACGGTGACATCACACATCCTTGTCTAAGGCCTACTTTTACTGGGAAATAATTTCCCTCTTTCCTACATACTCTAACTTGAGCCTCAATATCCTCGTAAAAACTCTTCACTGCTTTCAGTAACCTACCTCCTACACCATACACTTGCAACATCTGCCACATTGCCCCCCTATCCACCCTGTCATACGCCTTTTCCAAATCCATAAATGCCACAAAGACCTCTTTAACCTTATCTAAATACTGTTCACTTATATGTTTCACTGTAAACACCTGGTCCACACACCCCCTACCTTTCCTAAAGCCTCCTTGTTCATCTACTATCCTATTCTCCGTCTTACTCTTAATTCTTTCAATAATAACTCTACCATACACTTTACCAGGTATACTCAGCAGACTTATTCCCCTATAATTTTTGCACTCTCTTTTATCCCCTTTGCCTTTATACAAAGGAACTATGCATGCTCTCTGCCAATCCCTAGGTACCTTACCCTCTTCCATACATTTATTAAATAATTGCACCAACCACTCCAAAACTATATCCCCACCTGCTTTTAACATTTCTATCTTTATCCCATCAATCCCGGCTGCCTTACCCCCTTTCATTTTACCTACTGCCTCACGAACTTCCCCCACACTCACAACTGGCTCTTCCTCTCTCCTACAAGATGTTATTCCTCCTTGTCCTATACACGAAATCACAGCTTTCCTATCTTCATCAACATTTAACAATTCCTCAAAATATTCCCTCCATCTTCCCAATACCTCTAACTCTCCATTTAATAACTCTCCTCTCCTATTGTTAACTGACAAATCCATTTGTTCTCTAGGCTTCCTTAACTTGTTAATCTCACTCCAAAACTTTTTCTTATTTTCAACAAAATTTGTTGATAACATCTCACCCACTCTCTCATTTGCTCTCTTTTTACATTGCTTCACCACTCTCTTAACCTCTCTCTTTTTCTCCATATACTCTTCCCTCCTTGCATCACTTCTACTTTGTAAAAACTTCTCATATGCTAACTTTTTCTCCCTTACTACTCTCTTTACATCATCATTCCACCAATCGCTCCTCTTCCCTCCCGCACCCACTTTCCTGTAACCACAAACTTCTGCTGAACACTCTAACACTACATTTTTAAACCTATCCCATACCTCTTCGACCCCATTGCCTATGCTCTCATTAGCCCATCTATCCTCCAATAGCTGTTTATATCTTACCCTAACTGCCTCCTCTTTTAGTTTATAAACCTTCACCTCTCTCTTCCCTGATGCTTCTATTCTCCTTGTATCCCATCTGCCTTTTACTCTCAGTGTAGCTACAACTAGAAAGTGATCTGATATATCTGTGGCCCCTCTATAAACATGTACATCCTGAAGTCTACTCAACAGTCTTTTATCTACCAATACATAATCCAACAAACTACTGTCATTTCGCCCTACATCATATCTTGTATACTTATTTATCCTCTTTTTCTTAAAATATGTATTACCTATAACTAAACCCCTTTCTATACAAAGTTCAATCAAAGGGCTCCCATTATCATTTGCACCTGGCACCCCAAACTTACCTACCACACCCTCTCTAAAAGTTTCTCCTACTTTAGCATTCAGGTCCCCTATCACAATTACTCTCTCACTTGGTTCAAAGGCTCCTATACATACACTTAACATCTCCCAAAATCTCTCTCTCTCCTCTGCATTCCTCTCTTCTCCAGGTGCATACACGCTTATTATGACCCACTTCTCGCATCCAACCTTTACTTTAATCCACATAATTCTTGAATTTACACATTCATATTCTCTTTTCTCCTTCCATAACTGATCATTTAACATTACTGCTACCCCTTCCTTTGCTCTAACTCTCTCAGATACTCCTGATTTAATCCCATTTATTTCCCCTCACTGAAACTCTCCTACCCCCTTCAGCTTTGTTTCGCTTAGGGCCAGGCCATCCAACTTCTTTTGATTCATAACATCAGCAATCATCTGTTTCTTGTCATCCGCACTACATCCACGCACATTTAAGCTTCCCAGTTTTATAAAGTTTTTCTTCTTCTCTTTTTTAGTAAGTGTCTACAGGAGAAGGGGTTACTAGCCCATTGCTTCCGGCATTTTAGTCGCCTCATACGACACGCATGGCTTACGGAGGAAAGATTCTTTTCCACTTCCCCATGGACAATAGAAGAAATAAAGAAGAACAAGAGCTATTTAGAAAAAGGAGAAAAACCTAGATGTATGTATATATATATGCATGTGCGTGTCTGTGAAGTGTGACCAAAGTGTAAGTAGGAGTAGCAAGATATCCCTGTTATCTAGCGTGTTTATGAGACAGAAAAAGAAACCAGCAATCCTACCATCATGCAAAACAGTTACAGGTTTCTGTTTCACAGTCATCTGGCAGGACGGTAGTACTTCCCTGGGTGGTTGCTGTCTACCACCCTACTACCTATATATATATATATATATATATAATATATATATATATATGTATATATATATATATATGTATATGTATATATATATATATGTATATATATATATATATATATATATATATATATATATATATATATATATATATATATATATATATATGCAATAAGATCACAGTAAACAGGTGATTTTAGAATATGCAAAACAACCACTGTGAAAGAATAGAGAAATTCCAAGCGCCTTCGTGACTACTCACATTATCAAGGAACAATGAAAGTAAAGCATCAAAGGAGAGTATATAAAGGGTAGAATAGTTTGTTGGTGGGTTGTGTGAAGGACCTGTCTAGTTCGGCCGGCGGGCCTGCTGTCTTGCGTCAGGTGTTGTGGGATCTGATAGTGAGGTGTGGGCTACCCCTTTATATACTCTCCTTTGATGCTTTACTTTCATTGTTCCTTGATAATGTGAGTAGTCACGAAAGCGCTTGGAATTTCTCTATTCTTTCACAGTGGTTGTTTTGCATATATATATATATATATATATATATATATATATATATATATATATATATATATATATATATATATATATATATATATATATATATATATATATATATATATATATATATATATATATATATATATTTCTGAGTAGGACGCTCTACATTTCATCCTGCTACATCAGTCTTTTGTAAGAAACACTTATTTACGCCTTATCTGTATAGAAAGCGACAGTAGTTTCAGGACATTTTTTTTTCACAGACTTGAATGCCACAGAGAGTGGCAGACAAGAGAGTCAATAGTTGTGACAGGCTTCTTGTGCAGTGGTGGAAGGGATATTGTGTCACCTTACGAGATTTCTCAATATGTATTCAGAGAAGGGTGTGCATTTATCGTTGTATATTCAAGAAGAGATGTGTATCCCTCAGAGAATATACCCCGAGAGGTGTGGGTTGACAGCTTCAAAATGAATTCTTAATGTGTCTCCATGATTAATATATTCACTGATGTACACACACACACACACACACACACACACACACACACACACACACACACACACACACACACACACACACACACACACACACACACACACACACATACACCAGCTAGGAGCGATATGTCCTGAATAAACAACTGAGGAAGGAATTCGAAGGGAGGCTCAATTCCTTGAGAAGAAAAACTGAAGGTGTGTGCACGAAAGTAAGGGCAGAAGCCACTGAACAGGCAAACAGGGCTGAAATGGCAGAAATCAGATCCCTAAAACATGACAAGAAAATAAACTAAAAGGATAAGGGAGACCATTGAATAGAGCAATTCTGAGAAAAAAGGAGTTCGGAGAGAAGTTTGATAACCCTGGGATGGAAAATATGCAACAAAGCAAGGGACGAGGTCACGGAACAGATTAATAAAGCAACTATAGCAGGATAAAAAGAATCTCTAAAGGTGGAGGATGAAATATTAGGATTGAAAAAAAGAGAATATAGAGGAAATTAGAGTGAGGACAATAGGAGTAGAAACAAGGGAGGAAGTAGAGGGTTGTCGGATGGGCCCCACAAAGAATAAAGGTGGAAAGTCTCTAGCAGAGGTGGTTTTTGAAGGTAGAGAGGGTAAGGAACTAATAAGAGACAGCCATGGAGAAAAGGTGAAGATAAAGAGTTCTGGAGGGAGAGGTAATGTGAGGAAGAAATGAGGTGGTCACTGATGATCTGTGATCTCCGGGAGGCTGAAGGAGGCCCAGGTTATAGGAGCTACGGGACTTGATCTTTAGGTTCCATATGGCTCAAGAACCTACGGCAGAAAGTGGGCCTGAGCCATACGATGCTACATTAGTATATACTTATACCTGGATCATAACAGGTCTACAATGGAGAATAGAATGACTGATAAAAACCCATCATGAATGAACAAAAGCAGCAGGAGGCAAGAGCGCCCAACCTCAAGAACTCCTTCACAGACAGCCTCAACCCCTCTCAAAGTCAAGTCTGGGCCACCCCAACCAACCCGGCACCAACATTAACACCAAAATCCCCCCCTTCCCTCCACAACTCGCCATTTCCTCCACTCTCCTTTCCTTGACCATATTTCTAGTGGTGATGTGCACACCTAACCCAGGCATACCTCTCCACACCTAACAGATTAGCAAAATGCAGAGGGAGTAGAAAGCCAAAACCAGTCAATGGTAAGGGAAAGTAAACTAAGAGTGTGGCACATAAATAAGGATGGACTTTCTAACAAAAGTGACAAGCTGAATGAACAAATAACCTAAGTAACTTCAGACATCATAGCTTTCACAGAGGCAAATTCGAGCTACATATCAAATGTCATATTTCCAGCTGGATATCAGGTGATAAGGAAAGATGGAAGAAACAAGAGAGACTGATGAGTGGTACTGCTAATCGGAAATCAGTGGAGTTTCAAAGAGGTGAGTGAGATAAACAGACAAAAGACACATGACTTCTTAGTGTGCTAAGACTGGGGGACCAAAAGTAATATTTACAGTGACATACAACCTTCCATCTAATAGGAGACTGAGGCAAGAATATGAGGACTAGAAGACGATGTCATACCTGAGGCATCTATGAGTGTCCATAGGGCTATGGTAAAGCTATTCATCATGGGTGATTTCAGTCACAAAGAAATAGTTTGGGAGAACTGGGACCCATATGGAGTATCAGAAACGTAGGTTGATGGAAAAGGTGAATGAAAATTTTGTGTCAGCACGTTAAAGATACAACAAGAGAGAAGATGAGATGACCCAGCAAGATTGAGCTTAGAATTTATCACAAGTATGTCAAATATAGAAGAAATAGAATCCGAGAGCCCTGTATCTCCTTTGTGCCAGCAACCATGCAGTGCTGTGGGACTAAACATAGAGGAAAAATGGCAAGCGAGAAGTCAGAATTTAGAAGTGGGAATAATGCAGGGTTGAGGGAATTCCTGAATGCAGTGCAGTGTTGGAAAATTAACTGGATGGAAAGTCTGTTGGTGAGATGAAATATGTGGCTGGAAAGTGCCAGGAGGCAAAGGGAAACTTTATGCCCAAAAGGTGAACTGGAAATAGCAAAGACAAAAAACACCTTAAGGTTAACCAGAAATACAGAGATGCAAAAAAAGAGAAGCTTATGAGCTTGGAAAAAAATATAGGAAGCAAAGGTCAGATAGAAACAGAAGTGAGGAGATTAGCCAGAAATAAATTTACAAGGGTGAGGAGAGAGGCTGAGAGACAGTTTAAAAACGACATAGCAGCTAAGGCCAAGTCTGAATCAAAACTGATTCAAAGCCTTTTCAAAAGAAAGACAACAGTAAAAGACCAGGTAATTCTACTCATGAAGGAAGGAGAAGAGCTTAGGTGAAATGACAAGGAAGTCTGTGAAGTGTTGAACAAATAATTCAAAGTGTCTACTCATTGAAAACCGGGCAGTGCCAAAAAGCCTAGGGAAAAAGGGTACAACGACAGGTACTAGACACCATAAACACAGCACCAAAAGAGGTGAAAAAAAGCATTAGAAGGAGCTGGATGCATCAAGGGCACTGGAACCTGACAAGGGGTCCAGCTGGATTCTGCAAAAGGGACCAGAATCATTGTCTTAACCACTAGCTAAGATTTACTGTACAACAAGTTAAGAACACGGGACAATTGCCAGAGATATGGAAGACAGCGAATGCAGCACCTGTAATTAAGAAATACGGCAGCCAGGAAGCGTTGAACTACAGACCAGTTTCACTAACATGCATTCTTTGCAAGGTAATGGAGAAGACAATCAGGAGGAAAGTGGTTCCGTAAACGGTAATTAACAGGGGTTCAGAGATGGTAAATCTTTCCATACCCACATGTTGGATTTCTTTAACAAAGTAACAAAAGTTAGACAGAAGAGAGAGGGCTAGGTGGATTGCATTAATTTTAGCTTGCATTAAGGCAAATGATACAGTACCCCATTAGACTAGGGCAAAAACTGAGGAAGGAGGAAATGTGATCATCCGGGAAGAGACGTCAGAATGAGGAAGTCTAACAAGCGAGGTGCGGCAAGGATCTGGTTTATGTGCATGATATTCCAGATAGTATTAGGTCAGATGTATTTCTACTTGCTGATTTTAAACTGAAAAGAATAAAAACAGACGAGAACAGAGAGAAGATTCAAATGGATTTGGAGAAACGGCAGGGTCAACAAAGAAGTTGCATGACTTGAACCCCAGCAAATTCAAAGTCATGAAGATCGGGGAAGGGGTCAGAAGATAGGAAACGGTGTAAAATCTCGTGAGACCAAGGTTGCAGTCCTTACAGGGAAAGACCTAGAGATGAGCATTTTGCCATAAGCTCACATCAACCACCGAATAACCTCTGAAGCCAATGCAGAGAGAATCTGACAAGTGACAAGTTGAGAGGCGAAGCCAATAGATAAGAATCGATCTCTGCAACCCTATATAGGTGAGCACACACACACACGTTGTGTGTGTGTGTACTCACGATGTACACACGTTGTGTGTGTCACCCAAGAAAAAATGTAATAAAGTGAATCAGATGTGTGACAAGTGAAAGAAATACAGTGAATAGGGTATACTATATATCGAGGAGAAACGGAGATGGCTATAGGCCAGGACATCACATCGAGCTGGACAATCTACAGGCTGCTACAGGCTACATCGCAAGTATTCACCTATGCGTGTTTTTTGGGTGTGAGTGGGGGTTCCAATTAACCGCAAACTGATTGTGAAAGGTCCAACTCTTCTAGTACGATAAAGAATAGGCTATCAAGTACTCAGTAAAGAATATAAATTAGTAATTTACAGAACAAGGGGAGACAGATGTCTGTTAGACTAGGTAGAAGTAAAAGCATAGAGGACGCAAAATAGTAGGTAGGTGTGGGTCAGGTCAGGAGGGTGTCGGGCAAGGTAGGTAGGGCAGCACTGCAAACTCCATATATACACTCATACACCACAACATACAATCCCACCTTCTAATTTTCACACACTTAATAAACCCACATATAGTTACACACACACACACACACACACACACACACACACACACACACACATGCACAAACGCACACACACACACACACACACACACACACACACACACACATACACACACACACACACACACACACACACACACACATATAGACATACATACGGGAAGGTGTATCTCGACCATGACAGAACAAAAGAAGAAAGGTAGAAACTGAGAGAGATGGTACAAAGGTGAAAGGAGGAAAGAGAGAAGATGGAAATGGGCAGGAGAACCCAGACTCAAGAGGAAAATAAAATACAGCCTCCCTCACAGCTACCTACAGAAGCCCCCCAACCAGGACAACCCCAGTGCAACCAAACATTCCAACCCAAAACACACATGCCATATCCAATGCCCCCACCCACTTCATTACAAACTCCACCCTCACAGCAACCACCCATAGTTCCTTATCAGGTCTCTCACTTCCCCAACCCCAATGCACCACCAGATCACAGCTTTAGAAAGACGTGGAAGGTGTGGTATACAAATGCAGATGGAATAACAAATAAGTGTGAGGAGTGGCATGAAAGAATCAAGGAGACATCCCCAGACATAATAGCACTCACAGAAACAAAACTCACCAGGATGGTAACAGATGCAATCTTTCCACCCAGATATCAAATCCTCAGGAAAGACAGAAGGATGAGAGGGGGAGGAGTTGCACTGCTCATTAGAAACTAGTGGGAATTTGAGAAAATGGAAGGA